>NW_027222742.1:0-77000 GCF_030179895.1 Drosophila kikkawai
CATTATTAGCGGAGTTGTGAACTTTTTGTTTACAAATTTACAATTGAGTATGCAAATGTATTAGCCATTTAAACTAATATAATTACAAATTCTGAAGTGGATACATGAATTATTAGCTGAGTTGTGAACTTTTTGTTTACAATTTTACAATGAGTATGCAAATGTATTAGCCATGTAAACTTAATATAATTACAAATTCTGAAGTGGATACATTCATTATTAGCTGAGTTGTGAACTTTTTGTTTACAATTTTACAATGAGCATGCAAATGTATTAGCCGTGTAAAAACTAATATAAATACAAATTCTGAAGTGGACTTTTGTGAAATTTTTGTTTACAATTTTACAATTGAGTATGCAAATGTATTAGCCATCTAAAAACTAATATAAATACAAATTCTGAAGTGGATATATGCAGTATTATCTGAGTTGTGAACTTTTTGTTTACAATTTTACAATTGAGCATGCAAATGTTATAGCCGTGTAAAAACTAATATAAATACAAATTGCTGATGGATACATGAATTATTAGCTGAGTTGTGAACTTTTTGTTTACAAATTTACAATTGAGTATGCAAATGTATTAGCCATGTAAAAACTAATATAATTACAAATTATGAAGTGGATATATGCACCATTATCTGAGTTGTGAACTTTTTGTTTACAATTTACAATTGAGCACGCAAATGTATTAGCCGTGTAAAAACTAATATAAATACAAATTGTGAAGTGGATACATGAATTATTATCTGAGTTGTGAACTTTTTGTTTACAATTTTACAATTGAGTTTCAAATGTATTAGCCATGTAAAACTATATAATTACAATTCTGCGTGGATACATGCATTATTAGCTGAGTTGTGAACTTTTTGTTTACAAATTTACGATTGAGTATGCAAATGTATTAGCCATGTAAAAAACTAATATAATTACAAATTCTGAAGTGGATATATGCACTATTATCTGAGTTGTGAACTTTTGTTTACAATTTTACAATTGAGCATGCAAATGCATTAGCCATGTAAAAACTAATAATATAATACAAATTCTGAAGTGGATACATGAATTATTAGCTGAGTTGTGAACTTTTTTTGTTTACAAATTACATTTGAGTATGCAAATGTATTAGCCATGTAAAAACTATATTAATTTACAAATTCTGAAGTGGATATATGCCATATTATCTGAGTTGTGAAATTTTTGTTTACAATTTTACAATTGAGCATGCAAATGTATAGCCGTGTAAAAACTAATATAAATACAAATTTTGAAGTGAATTCATTATTAGCTGAGTTGTGAAATTTTTGTTACAAATTTACAATTGAGTATGCAAATGTATTAGCCTTGTAAAAACTAATATAATTACAAATTCTGAAGTGGATTCAGGCATTATTAGCTGAGTTGTGAAATTTTTGTTTACAAATTTATACCTGAGTCTGCAAATGTATTAGCCATGTAAAACTAAATATAATTACAAATTCTGAAGTGGATACATGCATTATTAGCTGAGTTGTGAACTTTTTTGTTTACAAATTTACAATTGAGTATGCAAATGTATAAGCCATGTAAAACTAATAAAATTACAAATTCTGAAGTGGATATATGCACTATTATCTGAGTTGTGAACTTTTTGTTTACAATTTTACAATTGAGCATGCAAATGTATTAGCCGTGTAAAAACTAATATAAATACAAATTTGAAGTGAATGCATTATTAGCTGAGTTGTGACCCTTTTGTTTACAAATTTACAATTGAGTATGCAAATGAAGTAGCCCTGTAAAAACTAATATAAATACAAATTCTGAGTGGATACAGGCATTATTAGCTGAGGCTGTGAAATTTTTGTTTACAAATTTACAATTGAGTATGCAAATGTATTAGCCTTGTAAAAACTAATATAATTACAAATTCTGAAGTGGATTCAGGCATTATTAGCTGAGTTGTGAAATTTTTGTTTACAAATTTATATCTGAGTATGCAAATGTATTAGCCATGTAAAACTAATATAATTACAAATTCTGAAGTGGATACATGCATTATTAGCTGAGTTGTGAACTTTTGTTTACAAATTTACAATTGAGTATGCAAATGTATTAGCCATGTAAAAACTAATATAATTACAAATTCTGAAGTGGATATATGCACTATTATCTGAGTTGTGAATTTTTGTTTACAATTTTACATTGAGCATGCAAATGTATTAGCCGTGTAAAAACTAATATAAATACAAATTCTGAAGTGGATACATGAATTATTAGCTGAGTTGTGAACTTTTTGTTTACAAATTTACAATTGAGTATGCAAATGTATTAGCCATGTAAAAACTAATATAATTACAAATTCTGAAGTGGATATATGCACTATTATCTGAGTTGTGAACTTTTTGTTTACAATTTTACAATTGAGCATGCAAATGTATTAGCCGTGTAAAAACTAATATAAATACAAATTCTGAAGTGGATACATGAATTATTAGCTGAGTTGTGAACTTTTTTGTTTACAAATTTACAATTGAGTATGCAAATGTATTAGCCATGTAAAAACTATATATTACAAATTCTGAAGTGGATATATGCACTATTATCTGAGTTGTGAACTTTTTGTTTACAAATTTACAATTGAGTATGCAAATGTATTAGCCATGTCAAAACTAATATAATTACAAATTCTGAAGTGGATATATGCACTATTATCTGAGTTGTGAACTTTTTGTTTACAATTTTACAATTGAGCATGCAAATGTATTAGCCGTGTAAAAACTAATATAAATATCAATTCTGAAGTGGATACATGAATTATTAGCTGAGTTTGTGAACTTTCTGTTTACAAATTTACAATTGAGTATGCAAATGTATTAGCCATGTAAAAACTAATATAATTACAAAATCTGAAGTGGATATATGCACTATTATCTGAGTTGTGAACTTTTTGTTTACAATTTTAGAATTGAGCATGCAAATGTATTAGCCGTGTAAAAACTCATATAAATACAAATTTTGAAGTAAATAACTGCATTATTAGCTGAGTTGTGACCTTTTTGTTTATAAATTTACAATTGAGTATGCAAATGAAATAGCCCTGTAAAAACTAATATAAATACAAATTCTGAAGTGGATACAGGCATTATTAGTTGAGCTGTGAAATTTTTTTTTACAAATTTTACATTGAGTATGTAATGCAATGTATAGCCTTGTAAAAACTAATATAAATACAAATTCTGAAGTGGATACATGAATTATTAGCTGAGTTGGAACTTTTTGTTTACAAATTTACAATTGAGTATGCAAATGTATAAGCCATGTAAAAACTAAATATATTACAAATTCTGAATGGATTCAGGCATTATTAGCTAGCTTAGTTGTGAAATTTTTGTTTACAAATTTATACCTGAGTATGCAAATGTATTAACCTGTAAAAACTAATATATAAATACAATTCTGAAGTCGGTACATGCATTATTAGCTGAGTTGTGAACTTTTTGTTTACAAATGTACAATTGAGTTTGCAAATGTATTAGCCTTGTAAAACTAATATAATTACAAATTCTGAAGTGGATTCAGGCATTATTAGCTGAGTTGTGAAATTTTTGTTTACAAATTTATACCTGAGTATGCAAATGTATTAGCCATGTAAAAACTAATATAATTACAAATTCTGAAGTGGATATATGCACTATTATCTGAGTTGTGAACTTTTGTTTACAGTTTTACAATTGAGCATGCAAATGTATTAGCCGTGTAAAAAAACTAATATATAAATACAATTCTGAAGTGGATACATGAATTATTAGCTGAGTTTTGTGAACTTTTTGTTTACAAATTTACAATTGAGCATGCAAATGTATTAGCCGTGTAAAAACTAATATAAATACAAATTCTGAAGTGGATACATGAATTATATTAGCTGAGTTGTGAACTTTTGTTTACAAATTTACAATTGAGCATGCAAATGTATTAGCCGTGTAAAAACTAATATAAATACAAATTCTGAAGTGGATACATGAATTATTAGCTGAGTGTGTGAACTTTTATTTACAAATTTACAATTTGAGTATGCAAATGTATTAGCCATGTAAAAACTAATATAATACAAATTCTGAAGTGGATATATGCACTATTATCTGAGTTGTGAACTTTTTGTTTACAATTTTACAATTGAGCATGCAAATGTATTAGCCGTGTAAAAAACTAATATAAATACAAATTCTGAAGTGAATGCATTATTAGCTGAGTTGTGAACTTTTTGTTTACAAATTTACAATTGAGTATGCAAATGTATTAGCCTTGTAAAAACGAATATAAATCCAAATTCAGAACTGGATACATGCATTATTAGCTGAGCTGTGAACTTTATGTCTACAGATTTACAATTGAGTATGAAAATGCATTTGCCATGTAAAAAACTAATATAAGTACAATTTATGCCGTGGCTACATTGCATTATTAGCTGAGTTGTGAACACTTTTTGTTTACAAATTTACAATTGGAGTATGCAAATGTATAAGCCGTGTAAAAAACTAATATAGATACAAATTCTGCCGTGGATACATGCATTATTAGCTGAGTTGTGAACTTTTGTTTACAAATTTACAATGAGTATGCAAATGTATAAGCCTGTAAAAAACGAATATAAGTACAAATTCTCTGCCGTGGCTACATGCATTATTAGCTGAGTTGTGAACTTTTTGTTTTCAAATTTACAATTGAGTATGAAAATTTATTAGCCATGTAAAAACTAATATAAATACAAATTCTGAAGTGGATATATGCATTATTATCTGAGTTGTGAACTTTTGTCTTACAGATTTACAATTGAGTATGAAATGCATTAGCCATGTAAAAACTAATATAAGTACAATTTATGCCGTGGCTACATGCATTATTAGCTGAGTTGTGAACTTTTTGTTTACAAATTTACAATTGAGTATGCAAATGTATTAGCCGTGTAAAAACTAATATAAATACAAGTTCTGCCGTGGGATACATGCATTATTAGCTGAGTTGTTAACTTTTTGCTTACAAATTTACAATTGAGTATGCAAATGTATTAGCCTTGTAAAAACTAGTATAAATACAAATTCTGAAGTGGATTCAGGCATTATTAGCTGAGTTGTGAAATTTTTGTTTACAAATTTATACCTGAGTATGCAATGTATTAGCCTTGTAAAAACTAATATAAATACAATTTATGCCGTGGCTACATGTATTATTAGCTGAGTTGTGAACTTTTGTTTACAAATTTACAATTGAGTATGCAAATGTATAAGCCGTGTAAAAACTAATATAAGTACAAATTCTGCCGTGGCTACATGCATTATTAGCTGAGTTGTGAACTTTTTGTTTTTCAAATTTACATTGAGTATGCAAATTATTAGCCATGTAAAAAACTAATATAAAATACAAATCTGAAGTGGATTCAGGCATATTAGCTGAGTTGTAAATTTTTTGTTTACAAATTTATACCTGAGTATTACAAATGTATTAGCCTTGTAAAAAACTAAATATAACATACAATTTATGCCGTGGCTACATGCATTATTAGCTGAGTTGTGAACTTTTGTTTACAATTTACAATTGAGTATGCAAATGTATAAGCCGTGTTAAAAACTAATATAAGTACAAATTCCCGCCGTGCTACATGCATTATTAGCTGAGTTGTGAACTTTTTGTTTTCAAATTTACAATTGAGTATGCAAATTTATCAGCCATGTAAAAACTAATATAAATACAAATTCTGAAGTGGATATATGCATTATTATCTGAGTTGTGAACTTTTTGTCTACAGACTTACAATTGAGTATGAAAATGCATTAGCCATGTAAAAACTAATATAAGTGCAATTTATGCCGTGGCTACATGCATTATTAGCTGAGTTGTGAACTTTTTGTTTACAAATTTACAATTGAGTATGCAAATGTATTAGCCGTGTAAAAACTAATATAAATACAAATTCTGAAGTGGATTCAGGCATTATTAGCTGAGTTGTGAAATTTTTGTTTACAAATTTATACCTGAGTATGCAAATGTATTAGCCTTGTAAAAACTAATATAAATACAATTTATGCCGTGGCTACATGCATTATTAGCTGAGTTGTGAACTTTTTGTTTGCAACTTTACAATTGAGTATGCAAATGTATAAGCCATGTAAAAACTAATATAAGTACAAATTCTGCCGTGGCTACATGCATTCTTAGCTGAGTTGTTAACTTTTTGCTTACAAATTTACAATTGAGTATGCAAATGTATTAGCCTTGTAAAAACTAATATAAATACATATTCTTAAGTGGATACATAAATTATTAGCTGATTTGTGAACTTTTTGTTTACAAATTTTACAATTGAGTATGCAAATGTATTAGCCATGTAAAAACTAATAAATTACAAATTCTGAAGTGGATTCAGGCATTATTAACTTAGTTGTGAAATTTTTGTTTACAAATTTATACTGAGTATGCAAATGTATTAACCTTGTAAAAACTAATATAAATACAAATTCTGAAGTGGATACATGCATTATTAGCTGGGTTGTGAACTTTTTGTTTACAAATTTACAATTGAGTATGCAAATGTATTAGCCATGTAAAAACTAATATAATTACAAATTCTGAAGTGGATATATGCACTATTATCAGAGTTGTGAACTTTTTGTTTACAGTTTTACAATTGAGCATGCAAATGTATTAGCCGTGTAAAAACTAATATAAATACAAATTCTGAAGTGGATACATGAATTATTAGCTGAGTTGTGAACTTTTTGTTTACAAATTTACAATTGAGCATGCAAATGTATTAGCCGTGTTGTAACGGCGCCTGTAGCGTCTGCAAAGTGAAATATTCATTAAACAATTTCGTTTGAGAAACGAACAGAGTTTGTCTCGATTTGTGCTTACCCGATTGGCTAGACCAGAATTCGTTTAGTATTTTATCTCAGATCTAAACCAATTGCGATTAAAATTTGAATTTGAGATCCTGAGGTTGATGTTACCAGATCTGACATAGATCAGTGTGGCCATATCGAGTAGGTATCGATAGTAAGCTTAGTAGCGTTACCAGATCAGAAATAGATCGGTGTAGCCATATCGATTAAGTATCGATGGCAAGCTTAAAAGCGTTGCCAGATTGTTGTCCTTTGAGCAGGCTGTCAAGTTCATTTCCTGCGGCCATTCTTTTTCATTGAACCGGCAGCAGAAGTGGACGTGCGTCTCTCTACTCGAGAAAATTAAGTTAAAAAGCCTGTAAAGTGCGAAATATTAAATCGCGAAGTGGCATCCGGTTAGATAAAGTGGTGAACAAGTGCCACAAGTGATTTTTATAAAGTGAGTAAGCTTGCGTCTGTATTTTGGTTATATTTAACCTCGAATTTTCTGCAGATCGCAAACTTAGCTTTTTGCCGGCGCTGCCGAGACCCAGACGGGGCTCCTCGCCGCCGTTGCTGGCGCCTAGTCGGCACAGTAATCATCATCAGTGGAGAACCGAGCAGGAAACTCCCAGGATTACTATATTTGGGGCACAGGTACGCCATAGCCGCCGCCAGTGCGACACGGTCTTAATCAAATCACATTTACAGATCGTGCCCCACGTAATGAACTCATAACGAGTTAAGGAATTGTCAACTCGGGACGCAGTAATCTCGTAACGAGTTAAGGAGCTTTAAAAGGAGCTAAAGAGGGTTCAGGAACAAGCATCGAGAACTTCTGCTGAACTCCAGAGCGTCCTAAGGAGCAGCCCTCTCGGGTGGCCTCCTAGGAGGGGTTTGCGAGCCGTAAGGATGTCCAATTAGCATGGCTGCGCTGCTGAACTTCGGGGGAGAGTAATCCTGCAGCGCATCGTTGCCTGATCGAGCAACACATCTCTACCAGGAGCCGTTTGGGGATTTCTCTGTGCTTTCATGGTTCCTGTAGCGAAACTTTGACCTGCGAGTCATGGCTGATTTAACCTCACATCCATATTTTTGTGCCTTTGCCGTGGCCGAGCAGATTTAACCTCACTTCAATATTTTTGTCTTTTGGCATGGCCCAACGAATTTCACCAAACTCTGGTTTTTTCCGCTTTTGTGGCAGCGATTTGATCTACCCGAATTAAAACAATTTAAATATGCCGCGAAGCAGAGTTATTTTTGAGAGACAAATGCTAATCAAATATCAATGAATCGAATACAATTTTGGATGACTGTAAAGAAAGTGCCTAGAGGCAAACCAAATTTTGAATTAATGTATGAATTTTGAATTATTTTAAATTCTTCGAATTAATTTAGTTTTAACTATCTATAAAGTTTCTTAAATCGAGAAAAGTTAAAGTTAGAGTACCGATGAATTAAGGCCAGTTCTAAATGGCATCGAAAAGTTATAGAGCTAAAGGAAGCAAGGGTCTGTCGAATTTCTTTTTCAGTGAACCACGCCGGAGATCGATCTTCTTCGTTGGAATTATCCTGAGTGAGTTACATAACCAATGGTATTGTGTTCTTTCGACAAATTGAATGAGAGAAGTGATCTCAACTTAATGCTTTCTTTAAATTGAAATTGAAATGAATTATCTTTTGCAACTTTTCGAAATCAGTAGCTTACATTCTTATCTAAAACTATTACGTTAACTAATGGAAATAAAATCTAGATTACGGAATCTATTATAATTGATCTCGATTAAAATGAAGTTTAGTTTTGGAACAAGTAAATGAATTTCATCAATAATATTATTTTTAAAACTGAATTACAGTTAGTTAAAGTGAATCTAAATATAGCTGCGAATTTAGTATGATTTTGTTGGTATTAAAAAAAAAATGATTACCTCTTTAGATCAGCTACACTTAGAGAAATTTCGATTAAGTTTTATTTAGGGTCAATATTACCACATCTATTGTTCCTTTAGCTATATCTACTATTATCTTACAATGTTCCTAGATTATTCTAGCTATAAGAATATTAGAAAAGACGATTAAAATCATGAATACCTAAAACTAAAACTTTTTGAACTCTGCTGATGAATCCGTGAGAGTAGGGTATCCGAAGGGGTCACCGGAGTTATGCCTCCAAAGGAAGGTGATCATAGGTTGGGTGGGCATACCGCGAGCACAACAACAGCCGTGTTCTCGCAAAATTAGCTTTCTCAATCCTTTACTTTCTTTCTTCAACTCTCTCGTCTTCCTCTCTTTCCCTCCCTCTGCATTTATTTGTTTTCTATTCCGTTTAGTTCTAGTTCCTTTTATTTTGTCGCAAGCACGCTCAATTCTCGATTCTTTTAATAATAAAGCGCAGAGGTCTGGGTCAAGCAAGACCACCTCCCCCAAAGCCGACGAGCTAGAGCCGGATACTATAGCGTGCCCCCGCAGCTCAGATCCTCAGTAACCCGTCAGACTTTCTAACGTTACACGCGACAGTTATAATTTTATTATTAATAAAAAAAAGTGGCGCCCAACGTGAGGGGCCTCAGTGAGTACAGTAATACCTCATTGAGACTCACAGATAGATAAATTGAAAAATCTTTTCTATACTTTCAAATTTTCAACTTTAATTTTCTTCTCAAAATTTTTTTTCGTTCATTTGTTAATTGATTAGGAAAACAAGGAATGAGAACTTTGGGTTTTCTTCTTGGCCACGATTAAATTTTAACGATAAAGATTTTCCTCATTACGCAAAGGTGAGAAAGAATTGGGTGGAGGAAAATACAGATGAATCGAACCTTGGTTGATCTTCTGGCCCTGTCCAAATTTTTCAAATCGTTGCGTAAACAAGACTCTGGGAATTTAAATTTTTTTTTTTGTAAGATTCAATCGCTTTGGAATATAGAGTTTCTGTCATATAGACGTACTCTATCCACGAAGGACTAACAGTAAGATTTCAATTTCATTTCTCCTCAGAGGAGTTAGATTTTGTTAGAGTTATAACAGGAATACAAAGGTTTTGTTTGCGAATAAGCCGTTGTCCGTTTGATATTTTTGCAAATTTTGACATCCTCTCTGTTGGTTCTATTTTTTTTAAAGATGCGAACCACACCACTCTGTTTCTTCAAATTCTATATTTTCCGAGAAAGTTCACTAAAAAAATCGGTACCCTACGACACGGGGACATCAAGCATTGAGTTCAAATTTCTAAAAGATTTTGTTATATATATATTTTTTTTGGTATTATTATTTGCTATTATCTTATTTCGTTGTTGGTTTGAGTTATTGTATCTTGATTATCGCTATTTGAAATCTCTTATCTCTTATCTCTATCGTTACCTTATCTTAAAATGGGAGTAGATCACTCTCCAGACAAGGGCTCTCAGGGAGTAACCAAGCCAGTCTGTCCGTTGTGTAAACTTGAGATCAAGTCTGCAACTGACATTTTTAAAACGTCATGTAAACATGAGTTCCACAAGAAGTGTATAGAACTACACTTTAAGAGAAGCGATTTCTGTCCCGTTTGCGAAACCAATTGTAGACCAGTAACAGAAAATAAAGGGTTACAAACACGATCTCAATCTAGAAGTCGTCAAACAGAGGTTTTCGAAACTAGAAATCCATCAGAGGATATGCCTAGTACGTCAGTTAGGTTAGATAGCAACCAAATTAATAACGTTAATGCTATTACTTTACTTGCCATGGAGCGTAGATTGCTCACGATTTTATCGGAGAAAATGGCCGAATTAGTGAAAGCTACCGTGGTTGAAAGCGTTAAAAGTATTATTGCAACACCTACTAATTCTGCTGCTAATGGTGACGAAAGGTCAACTACGCCTACACCGTTAGTAGAAGCCATCCAACCACAAACTAGCGGTGGTGAACAAATACCTAATGTAAATAGGTTTATGACTAACACTGGATCGCCAGTTTCTCATAGAAGTTCTTCGTCTGATCTCATAAATAGACCCGACAAAGTAGTTCACATCCTGAACGGATGGAAAATCAAATATTCAGGATCAGGTGTAACTATAGATAATTTTATCTACAGAGTAGAAGCCCTCACGCACCAAACGTTAGAAGGAAACTTCCCAGTTCTCTGTAGGCATGTTAGCGTTCTCTTTGAGGGTAAAGCCAACGAGTTTTATTGGCGCTACCACAAATCAGTTTCCGAAGTTCATTGGGACAGGCTATGTTCCGCATTACGGTGTCAATTTCGTCAAAGAAGAGACGATGTAGACATAGAAGAGTTAATACGAAACCGAAAACAAAAGCCTAATGAGACCTTCGACAGTTTTTATGACAGTGTAAACGTTTTAATCGATCAATTGGAGACACCATGGTCCTCCCGAAAACTTGCACGTGTTCTTAAGAACAATTTAAGACCTGAAATAAGGCACGAACTACTGAACGTAGATATTGGAAATGTTCCCGAATTGAGAGAAATATGTCGTCGACGCGAAGCTTTTCTTGACGATGTCAAACATTCGCACGGTTACACTAAAGTAACTCCTTTTCGACGAGAAGTCTCGGAGTTAAGTTCGAAAGTAGATTCTCAAGTTGAATTCGAATCCGATAACGATTTAGAAGTTGACGCATTTTCCTTGGTGTGTTGGAATTGCCGCAAAGAGGGGCATAGATACCAAGATTGTCTGTCTGAAAAGCGTGTATTTTGCTACGGCTGTGGAGCAGCTAACACTTATAAACCGAATTGTGTTAAGTGTACAAAAAACTCGCAATTCGGCATTACGAAGTTGCAACACAAAGTGAAGACTTCGAATGCCGCACGTCATCAGTCAACAATGACCGATTAAAGGTTGTTGCAGATTTAGAAGCAACACCATCTAAAACACTTGACGTTCCAATTAACAATGGCAGTTTACTGCATTGTAAAATCAAAGATATATCTGAAACAAAAATACCTTGCTTTTACCTTGAATCATGTACTCAGAAATCAACATCTCGAAGTTCTAGGAGAATCAGAACGTTTTGGCAGAATGTCAAAAACTGCACTCTCGGATTGAAATATATATGTGGTATTCCTACTGGAACTAGAGATCTTCGTCCATTTTTGCCTGTTCGGGTACTCGATCGTACTGTTTATGGGTTACTCGATTCCGGTGCTTCCATTAGTTGTTTCGGCGGTGAATTAGCTAAAGAGATAATTTCTACAGAAAAAGCGTATAAGTCTCTAAATATTAGTGCTACCACGGCAGATGGAAGTCCACAACGTATTGTAGGCAGAATGAAAACTGATGTAGAATATGGTAGTGTATCAAAGACTTTAACTATTTATATAGTGCCTTCTCTAAAACAAGATCTTTACTTGGGTATAGACTTTTGGAGGCTGTATAATCTTCTTCCGAAGAATTTGCAGATATCAGAACTCGAATCGAGTGATGTTGGCAGAAAGGTCGGAGTTGATCAACACGACTTATCTGAAGAGATGGAGTCAAAGCTAGCTAGTGTCATAAAATGTTTTCCGTCGTTTACCGATGAAGGTCTTGGCAAGACTAGCTTGATAACTCATTCGATTGATGTAGGGAATGCTAAACCAATAAAACAACGGCATTTCCCAGTTTCGCCTGCAGTGGAGAAGAGTATGTATGAAGAAATTGACAGAATGTTAAAACTAGGCGTGATTGAGGAATCAGATAGCGCGTGGTCTTCACCTATTGTCATGGTCATCAAACCAGGCAAAGTGAGAATCTGTTTAGATTGCCGTAAGGTCAATAGTTTCACTGAAAAAGACGCGTATCCACTTCCCCAGATCAGCGGAATTTTAAGCCGCTTACCTAAAGCCGAGTTCATAACAAGTCTCGACTTAAAAGATGCTTATTGGCAAGTGCCACTTGAAGCTCAGTCTAGAGATAAGACTGCTTTCACAGTCCCTGGTAGGCCTCTTTACCAATTTAAGGTGATGCCATTCGGGCTATGTAATGCCACCAGTACCATGTCTCGTTTAATGGATAAAGTCGTTCCCGCGCATCTTAGGAACGAAGTGTTTGTCTACTTGGATGACCTTTTAGTAGTTTCTTCTGACTTTGAGAGTCACTTGGGAGTTCTCAGAGAAATAGCCGTTCAAATCAAGCGTGCTGGATTGACGATCAATATTGGCAAAAGTCATTTCTGTATGCGGAGAGTTCGCTATTTAGGTCACATAATAGGAGATGGTGGTATTCGAACCGACCCTGAAAAGGTAAAGGCTATAACTGATTTTCCGGTGCCGAAAACTCTGAGAGGCTTGAGAAGCTTTATGGGTTTGTGTGGTTGGTACCGTAAATTTGTACCGAACTTTGCAACAATTGCTGCGCCGTTGACCGATCTCATGACAACAAAGCGAAAATTTTCCTTGACACCCGAAGCGTTAGAAGCATTTAAAGTGTTAAAGAGTCGCCTTAGTCAAGCTCCGGTTTTATGCAGCCCAGATTTTTCTAAACCATTCGCCATTCATTGTGATGCTAGCAAGTCTGGAGTTGGTGGAGTGCTAGTGCAAGTATCCGAAGAAGGAGACGAGCGCCCGATAGCATTTATTTCAAAGAAGTTGAATAAAGCTCAGCGCAACTATACTGTGACTGAGCAAGAATGTTTAGCTGCGATAGTAGCGCTGAGAGACTTCAGAGCCTATGTAGAAGGTCATGATTTTAAAATCATAACTGACCATGCTTCGTTAAAATGGCTCATGTCCAATCACGACCTTAGCTCACGCTTAGCTCGATGGGCATTAGCTCTGCAAAGATATCGTTTCAAAATCGAACATCGTAAGGGTATTTTGAACGTTGTTCCTGATTCGTTATCGCGTGTAAACGAGGATGAAATAGCAGCTGTAGACCTGCAAGAAGGGTTACTAATTGATTTAAACTCAGAAGAATTTAAGTCCCCGGAATATCAAGATTTGGTAGCAAAGGTTAATGCTAATAAAACAAACTTTCCGGATCTTAAAGCAGAAGACGGATATGTATACAGAAAAGCAGAACATCTAACTGGTGAACAAAAGCATGATGAGTATGCATGGAAGTTATGGATACCTAATGGTTTAGTATCTAAAGTTCTGTTTCAAGCGCACAATAGTCCTTTAGCGTCTCATGGGGGAATACATAAGACTATTGAACGAGTGAGAAGATACTATTTTTGGCCTCGACTCGTGCCTGACGTAAAAGCGTACATTAGTTCTTGTGAGACTTGCAAGTCTACGAAGTCACCGAGTCATGTTCTTAGGCCGCCTTTGGGAAAAGCGCCAGAAACGGTTAGACTTTTTCAGCGAATTTTCATTGATTTTCTTGGACCGTACCCACGTTCTAGAAGTGGAAATATCGGAATATTTATTGTTCTCGATCATTTTTCTAAATTTATTTTCTTAAAACCAGTTAAGAAGATAAATGCGAGTGTCGTAGTTAAATATCTCGAAGGAGAGCTGTTTATGACTTTTGGAGTTCCGGAAACAGTTGTGTCTGACAACGGTTCTCAATTTCGTTCCGAAGCATTTCAAAAACTGATGCGGCAGTACGAAATATCGCATACATTAACAGCTGTCCATTCGCCGCAAGCCAATGCGTCTGAACGCGTTAATCGTTCTGTTATCGCTGGCATAAGAGCTTATCTACGTCCGGACCAAAAGGACTGGGACGAGTACCTTAATAAAATATGTTGTGCCTTAAGATCCTCAATTCATTCAGTATAGGGACTACTCCATACTATATGGCTTTTGGTCAACATATGGTAACCACAGGTTCTACATATTCCTTGTTGAGGAAGTTGAACATGTTAGACGATCGTTCATTAATGTTCAATCGGCAAGATTCGTTCGAATTGATTCGGGAAGATGCGACTAAGCAAATGCAGAAAGCACACGAACAGAACGAAAAGCGGTATAATTTGCGATCGCGAGAAGTATCTTTTGCTGTAGGACAGGAAGTTTTCCGTCGCAATTTTAAACAGAGTTGCTTTCAAACCGGATATAACGCTAAATTCGGGCCCACATTTGTGAAAGCCCGAGTAAGGAAAAAGCTAGGAAGTTCATATTATGAATTGGAAGACTTGCAAGGTCGAGTCCTGGGAAATTATCACGCAAAGGATATTCGACAGTAAAGTCGCTCCAGGCGGTATCAGCCTAGGGTATCTCTAGGGAAAAAATACCCTAGTCTGATTGTGGCAGGGGGGCTTTGTAACGGCGCCTGTAGCGTCTGCAAAGTGAAATATTCATTAAACAATTTCGTTTGAGAAACGAACAGAGTTTGTCTCGATTTGTGCTTACCCGATTGGCTAGACCAGAATTCGTTTAGTATTTTATCTCAGATCTAAACCAATTGCGATTAAAATTTGAATTTGAGATCCTGAGGTTGATGTTACC
Source organism: Drosophila kikkawai (assembly GCF_030179895.1). Classification (NCBI taxonomy): domain Eukaryota; kingdom Metazoa; phylum Arthropoda; class Insecta; order Diptera; family Drosophilidae; genus Drosophila; species Drosophila kikkawai. Next base: position 15,228 of record NW_027222742.1, read on the forward strand.
AGATCTGACATAGATCAGTGTGGCCATATCGAGTAGGTATCGATAGTAAGCTTAGTAGCGTTACCAGATCAGAAATATATCGGTGTAGCCATATCGATTAAGTATCGATGGCAAGCTTAAAAGCGTTGCCAGATTGTTGTCCTTTGAGCAGGCTGTCAAGTTCATTTCCTGCGGCCATTCTTTTTCATTGAACCGGCAGCAGAAGTGGACGTGCGTCTCTCTACTCGAGAAAATTAAGTTAAAAAGCCTGTAAAGTGCGAAATATTAAATCGCGAAGTGGCATCCGGTTAGATAAAGTGGTGAACAAGTGCCACAAGTGATTTTTATAAAGTGAGTAAGCTTGCGTCTGTATTTTGGTTATATTTAACCTCGAATTTTCTGCAGATCGCAAACTTAGCTTTTTGCCGGCGCTGCCGAGACCCAGACGGGGCTCCTCGCCGCCGTTGCTGGCGCCTAGTCGGCACAGTAATCATCATCAGTGGAGAACCGAGCAGGAAACTCCCAGGATTACTATATTTGGGGCACAGGTACGCCATAGCCGCCGCCAGTGCGACACGGTCTTAATCAAATCACATTTACAGATCGTGCCCCACGTAATGAACTCATAACGAGTTAAGGAATTGTCAACTCGGGACGCAGTAATCTCGTAACGAGTTAAGGAGCTTTAAAAGGAGCTAAAGAGGGTTCAGGAACAAGCATCGAGAACTTCTGCTGAACTCCAGAGCGTCCTAAGGAGCACCCCTCTCGGGTGGCCTCCTAGGAGGGGTTTGCGAGCCGTAAGGATGTCCAATTAGCATGGCTGCGCTGCTGAACTTCGGGGGAGAATAATCCTGCAGCGCATCGTTGCCTGATCGAGCAACACATCTCTACCAGGAGCCGTTTGGGGATTTCTCTGTGCTTTCATGGTTCCTGTAGCGAAACTTTGACCTGCGAGTCATGGCTGATTTAACCTCACATCCATATTTTTGTGCCTTTGCCGTGGCCGAGCAGATTTAACCTCACTTCAATATTTTTGTCTTTTGGCATGGCCCAACGAATTTGACCAAACTCTTTTTTTTCCGCTTTTGTGGCAGCGATTTGATCTACCTGAATTAAAACAATTTAAATATGCCGCGAAGCAGAGTTATTTTTGAGAGACAAATGCTAATCAAATATCAATGAATCGAATACAATTTTGGATGACTGTAAAGAAAGTGCCTAGAGGCAAACCAAATTTTGAATTAATGTATGAATTTTGAATTATTTTAAATTCTTCGAATTAATTTAGTTTTAACTATCTATAAAGTTTCTTAAATCGAGAAAAGTTAAAGTTAGAGTACCGATGAATTAAGGCCAGTTCTAAATGGCATCGAAAAGTTATAGAGCTAAAGGAAGCAAGGGTCTGTCGAATTTCTTTTTCAGTGAACCACGCCGGAGATCGATCTTCTTCGTTGGAATTATCCTGAGTGAGTTACATAACCAATGGTATTGTGTTCTTTCGACAAATTGAATGAGAGAAGTGATCTCAACTTAATGCTTTCTTTAAATTGAAATTGAAATGAATTATCTTTTGCAACTTTTCGAAATCAGTAGCTTACATTCTTATCTAAAACTATTACGTTAACTAATGGAAATAAAATCTAGATTACGGAATCTATTATAATTGATCTCGATTAAAATGAAGTTTAGTTTTGGAACAAGTAAATGAATTTCATCAATAATATTATTTTTAAAACTGAATTACAGTTAGTTAAAGTGAATCTAAATATAGCTGCGAATTTAGTATGATTTTGTTGGTATTAAAAAAAAAATGATTACCTCTTTAGATCAGCTACACTTAGAGAAATTTCGATTAAGTTTTATTTAGGGTCAATATTACCACATCTATTGTTCCTTTAGCTATATCTACTATTATCTTACAATGTTCCTAGATTATTCTAGCTATAAGAATATTAGAAAAGACGATTAAAATCATGAATACCTAAAACTAAAACTTTTTGAACTCTGCTGATGAATCCGTGAGAGTAGGGTATCCGAAGGGGTCACCGGAGTTATGCCTCCAAAGGAAGGTGATCATAGGTTGGGTGGGCATACCGCGAGCACAACAACAGCCGTGTTCTCGCAAAATTAGCTTTCTCAATCCTTTACTTTCTTTCTTCAAATCTCTAGTCTTCCTCTCTTTCCTTCCTTCTGAATTTATTTGTTTTCTATTCCGGTTTAGTTCTAGTTCCTTTTATTTTGTCGCAAGCACGCTCAATTCTCGATTCTTTTAATAATAAAGCGCAGAGGTCTGGGTCAAGCAAGACCACCACCCCCAAAGCCGACGAGCTAGAGCCGGATACTATAGCGTGCCCCCGCAGCTCAGATCCTCAGTAACCCGTCAGACTTTCTAACGTTACACGCTACAGTGTAAAAACTAATATAAATACAAATTCTGAAGTGGATACATGAATTATTAGCTGAGTTGTGAACTTTTTGTTTACAATTTTACAATTGAGCATGCAAATGTATTAGCCGTGTAAAAACTAATATAAATACAAATTCTGAAGTGGATACATGAATTATTAGCTGAGTTGTGAACTTTTTATTTACAAATTTACAATTGAGTATGCAAATGTATTAGCCATGTAAAACTAATATTATTACAAATTCTGAAGTGGATATATGCACTATTATCTGAGTTGTGAACTTTTTGTTTACAATTTTACAATTGAGCATGCAAATGTATTAGCCGTGTAAAAACTAATATAAATACAAATTCTGAAGTGAATGCATTATTAGCTGAGTTGTGAACTTTTTGTTTACAAATTTACAATTGAGTATGCAAATGTATTAGCCTTGTAAAAACGAATATAAATACAAATTCAGAAGTGGATACATGCATTATTAGCTGAGCTGTGAACTTTTTGTCTACAGATTTACAATTGAGTATGAAAATGCATTTGCCATGTAAAAACTAATATAAGTACAATTTATGCCGTGGCTACATGCATTATTAGCTGAGTTGTGAACTTTTTGTTTACAAATTTACAATTGAGTATGCAAATGTATAAGCCGTGTAAAAACTAATATAGATACAAATTCTGCCGTGGATACATGCATTATTAGCTGAGTTGTTAACTTTTTGCTTACAAATTTACAATTGAGTATGCAAATGTATTAGCCTTGTAAAAACTAATATAAATACAAATTCTGAAGTGGATTCAGGCATTATTAGCTGAGTTGTGAAATTTTTGTTTACAAATTTATACCTGAGTATGCAAATGTATTAGCCTTGTAAAAACTAATATAAATACAATTTATGCCGTGGCTATATGTATTATTAGCTGAGTTGTGAACTTTTTGTTTACAAATTTACAATTGAGTATGCAAATGTATAAGCCGTGTAAAAACTAATATAAGTACAAATTCTGCCGTTGCTACATGCATTATTAGCTGAGTTGTGAACTTTTTGTTTTCAAATTTACAATTGAGTATGCAAATTTATTAGCCATGTAAAAACTAATATAAATACAAATTCTGAAGTGGAATCAAGCATTTTAGCTGAGTTGTGAAATTTTTGTTTACAAATTTATACCTGAGTATGCAAATGTATTAGCCTTGTAAAAACTAATATAAATACAATTTATGCCGTGGCTACATGCATTATTAGCTGAGTTGTGAACTTTTTGTTTACAAATTTACAATTGAGTATGCAAATGTATAAGCCGTGTAAAAACTAATATAACTACAAATTCTGCCGTGGCTACATGCATTATTAGCTGAGTTGTGAACTTTTTGTTTTCAAATTTACAATTGAGTATGCAAATCTATTAGCCATGTAAAAACTAATATAAATACAAATTCTGAAGTGGATATATGCATTATTATCTGAGTTGTGAACTTTTTGTCTACAGATTTACAATTGAGTATGAAAATGCATTAGCCATGTAAAAACTAATATAAGTACAATTTATGCCGTGGCTACATGCATTATTAGCTGAGTTGTTAACTTTTTGCTTACAAATTTACAATTGAGTATGCAAATGTATTAGCCTTGTAAAAACTAATATAAATACAAATTCTGAAGTGGATTCAGGCATTATTAGCTGAGTTGTGAAATTTTTGTTTACAAATTTATACCTGAGTATGCAAATGTATTAGCCTTGTAAAAACTAATATAAATACAATTTATGCCGTGGCTACATGTATTATTAGCTGAGTTGTGAACTTTTTGTTTACAAATTTACAATTGAGTATGCAAATGTATAAGCCGTGTTAAAACTAATATAAGTACAAATTCTGCCTTGGATACATGCATTATTACCTGAGTTGTGTACTTTTTGTTTACAAATTTACAATTGAGTATGCAAATGTATTAGCCATGTAAAAAACTAATATAAATACAAATTCTGAAGTGGATTCAGGCATTATTAGCTGAGTTGTGAAATTTTTGTTTACAAATTTATACCTGAGTATGCAAATGTATTAGCCTTGTAAAAACTAATGTTCAATCATGTTCGAAATTCCTTAGAGCGCTTGCTTGATCTTTGTTTTGTCTCAGATCCTGAAAGAGTTAGTTTAGCTAGGGTGGCGCCCCTGACGCAACCCGAAGATCCCTATCATCCCACTTTCGATGTGACTATCGACATGGGGACTGTTTCACGGAATAAATCTGATAGTCCAGCCCAAGAAGTCTTCTGCTTTAGCAAGACAGATTTCGTACGGCTGAATAATTTCATAATTAATTACAACTGGTCCGACCTATACACATGCACTGACATGGCGGAAGCCGTGGGTATTTTTTATCGTGTTATGAATTCATTTTTTATTGACTGTGTTCCGTTATACTGTCCGTCTACATCAACAAGCCTCCTTGGTTTACCAAAGAGTTGACCCGCCTCAAAAATAGAAAATCAAATCTATATGCTAAATATCAACGTACCGGTTCTCCGATTGCCCTATCTAGTTATTTATCAGCTCGATCCACTTTTACTGTGTGTAACGCGCAGTGCTACAATAATTATTTGACTCGTTGCAGGTCCCAGTTTTCTGAGGACCAAAACAGTTTTATAATTTTGTTAAATCCAAGCGTAAATCCATTACTCGTCCGTCCTCGCTCTCTTTTGGTAATTCAACAGCAGAAAATGATCAGGCTATAGCCGATCTTTTTGCTCAGTTTTTTGAAACCACTTACTCCAACTCAATAGACCCAAATCAGGCTTATCCTTACATTGTCCCGAAATCGAACCAAATCTTCAGTCCTACCATTAACGAAAGCTCTCTTCTTAGGGATCTTCATCGTGTTAAGCCAGTTTTTTTACCAGGTCCCGACGGAATACCAGGCTGTGTGCTTAGGAATTGTGCCGAAGCCCTGTGCAATCCACTTCTCAAATTGTTTACCTTATCCTTAGAAACCTCCCACTTTCCCCTTATTTGGAAGGAATCATTCGTTATTCCTCTCCACAAAAAAGGTAGCAAATTGGATGCCAACAATTACAGAGGTATCTCTAAGTTGTCGGCCATCCCTAAACTGTTCGAAAATGTTATTACTCCTCATCTGCAGCACCTGTGTAGGTCAATTATTTCTCCATGTCAACATGGTTTTATTAGGCGAAGATCAATTACAACGAATCTGTTGGAGCTTACTTCCTTTATTATAAAGGGATACCGAAATAACTTTCAGACAGATGTAATCTATACTGATTTCAGTAAAGCATTTGACTCTGTTAACCATTCCCTTCTTGTTCGGAAACTCGATTTAATGGGATTCCCGACTGATCTTCTTAATTGGATCTCAGGTTATCTAAATGGCAGGACGCAGAAGGTCCTTTTCGAAAATAAACTATCTAATGTTCTTAGGGTTACATCTGGCGTCCCGCAAGGGAGTCATTTGGGTCCCCTACTGTTTACATTATTTATCAACGATCTGCCCGAAGTTTTGACCAACTCCAGAGTACTTATGTATGCTGATGACGTCAAGCTTTGTGTGCAATATAATGATGCTACTTGAAAATCAGACTTACAGACAGATCTTAACAATTTTCAAACATGGTGCTGCGTGAACCTATTAAACTTAAACGGCTCTAAGTGCAAGCTAATGACATTCTCCCGTGTCACTCCTAAGCCTGCAACTTATACGCTAAACGGCTGCTCTTTGGAAAAAATTATATAGTTGATGATTTAGGTGTCCGGCTGGATCCTAAACTCGACTTTATCGATCATATTTCGTGCATGGTGAATAAAGCCAGGGGTGTGCTTGGTTTCATTAAACGGTGGTCTAAGGAATTCAATGACCCCTATGTTACAAAAACGTTATATACTTCACTTGTTCGTCCTATCTTAGAATATGGATCCTGCGTTTGGAGCCCTCAGTATGGCGTCCATAGTAAACGCATAGAATCGGTTCAAAAGAACTTCTTACTTTTCGCTTTACGCGGTTTAAACTGGGATGCAAACCAGAGGTTACCGTCTTATTCTAGTAGACTCTTACTAATTAACTTACCCCCCTTATCTGATCGTAGAACCATGCTAGGTATTACATTCATATACAACTTAATCCGTGGTGACGTGGAAAGTACTGACTTGCTCGGTCAGCTAAATTTTCACGTACCAATAAGGAACACTAGATCCTTTTTACCATTAGTTTTGCCCACTGTAGAACATCCTTTGAACTGCATGAACCCTTTAGAGTCCTCTGTGCAAATTATAACGATTTGTACACAATAATATCTAACGTTGACAGCCTCCCAAAACTAAAAACTTCAATCTTAACCTACTTACGCATGCAAGCAACCAATCCGGCAGTACGCCAGTAGTAGTCTCCCCGCATCCTTTTTTTTTTTTTTAAGTCCTTCGCGTTTTACTAATTACTAACAGAACAAGCACGTGCTTGGTGTCGCAAGTTCCACTTGATATGTACTGTACATAGTGCATCAACGTCTTGCAATAAAATTGCAATAATATAAATACAATTTATGCCGTGGCTACATGCATTATTAGCTGAGTTGTGAACTTTTTGTTTACAAATTTACAATTGAGTATGCAAATGTATAAGCCGTGTAAAAACTAATATAAGTACAAATTCTGCCGTGGCTACATGCATTATTAGCTGAGTTGTGAACTTTTTGTTTTCAAATTTACAATTGAGTATGCAAATTTATTAGCCATGTAAAAACTAATATAAATACAAATTCTGAAGTGGATATATGCATTATTATCTGAGTTGTGAACTTTTTGTCTACAGATTTACAATTGAGTATGAAAATGCATTAGCCATGTAAAAACTAATATAAGTACAATTTATGCCGTGGCTACATGCATTATTAGCTGAGTTGTGAACTTTTTGTTTACAAATTTACTATTGAGTATGCAAATGTATTAGCCGTGTAAAAACTAATATAAATACAAATTCTGCCGTGGATACATGCATTATTAGCTGAGTTGTTAACTTTTTGCTTACAAATTTACAATTGAGTATGCAAATGTATTAGCCTTGTAAAAACTAATATAAATACAAATTCTGAAGTGGATTCAGGCATTATTAGCTGAGTTGTGAAATTTTTGTTTACAAATTGTGTACCTGAGTATGCAAATGTATTAGCCTTGTAAAAACTAATATAAATACAATTTATGCCGTGGCTACATGCATTATTAGCTGAGTTGTGAACTTTTTGTTTACAAATTTACAATTGAGTATGCAAATGTATAAGCCATGTAAAAACCAATATAAGTACAAATTCTGCCGTGGCTACATGCATTCTTAGCTGAGTTGTTAACTTTTTGCTTACAAATTTACAATTGAGTATGCAAATGTATTAGCCTTGTAAAAACTAATATAAATACAAATTCTGAAGTGGATACATGAATTATTAGCTGAGTTGTGAACTTTTTGTTTACAAATTTACAATTGAGTATGCAAATGTATTAGCCATGTAAAAACTAATATAATTACAAATTCTGAAGTGGATTCAGGCATTATTAGCTTAGTTGTGAAATTTTTGTTTACAAATTTATACCTGAGTATGCAAATGTATTAACCTTGTAAAAACTAATATAAATACAAATTCTGAAGTGGATACATGAATTATTAGCTGAGTTGTGAACTTTTTGTTTACAAATTTACAATTGAGTATGCAAATGTATTAGCCATGTAAAAACTAATATAATTACAAATTCTGAAGTGGATATATGCACTATTATCAGAGTTGTGAACTTTTTGTTTACAGTTTTACAATTGAGCATGCAAATGTATTAGCCGTGTAAAAACTAATATAAATACAAAGTCTGAAGTGGATACATGAATTATTAGCTGAGTTGTGAACTTTTTGTTTACAAATTTACAATTGAGCATGCAAATGTATTAGCCGTGTAAAAACTAATATAAATACAAATTCTGAAGTGGATACATGAATTTTTAGCTGAGTTGTGAACTTTTTGTTTACAATTTTACAATTGAGCATGCAAATGTATTAGCCGTGTAAAAACTAATATAAATACAAATTCTGAAGTGGATACATGAATTATTAGCTGAGTTGTGAACTTTTTATTTACAAATTTACAATTGAGTATGCAAATGTATTAGCCATGTAAAAACTAATATAATTACAAATTCTGAAGTGGATATATGCACTATTATCTGAGTTGTGAACTTTTTTGTTTACAATTTTACAATTGAGCATGCAAATGTATTAGCCGTGTAAAAACTAATATAAATACAAATTCTGAAGTGAATGCATTATTAGCTGAGTTGTGAACTTTTTGTTTACAAATTTACAATTGAGTATGCAAATGTATTAGCCTTGTAAAAACGAATATAAATACAAATTCAGAAGTGGATACATGCATTATTAGCTGAGCTGTGAACTTTTTGTCTACAGATTTACAATTGAGTATGAAAATGCATTTGCCATGTAAAAACTAATATAAGTACAATTTATGCCGTGGCTACATGCATTATTAGCTGAGTTGTGAACTTTTTGTTTACAAATTTACAATTGAGTATGCAAATGTATAAGCCGTGTAAAAACTAATATAGATACATATTCTGCCGTGGATACATGCATTATTAGCTGAGTTGTGAACTTTTTGTTTACAAATTTACAATTGAGTATGCAAATGTATAAGCCGTGTAAAAACTAATATAAGTACAAATTCTGCCGTGGCTACATGCATTATTAGCTGAGTTGTGAACTTTTTGTTTTCAAATTTACAATTGAGTATGCAAATTTATTAGCCATGTAAAAACTAATATAAATACAAATTCTGAAGTGGATATATGCATTATTATCTGAGTTGTGAACTTTTTGTCTACAGATTTACAATTGAGTATGAAAATGCATTAGCCATGTAAAAACTAATATAAGTACAATTTATGCCGTGGCTACATGCATTATTAGCTGAGTTGTGAACTTTTTGTTTACAAATTTACTATTGAGTATGCAAATGTATTAGCCGTGTAAAAACTAATATAAATACAAATTCTGCCGTGGATACATGCATTATTAGCTGAGTTGTTAACTTTTTGCTTACAAATTTACAATTGAGTATGCAAATGTATTAGCCTTGTAAAAACTAATATAAATACAAATTCTGAAGTGGATTCAGGCATTATTAGCTGAGTTGTGAAATTTTTGTTTACAAATTTGTACCTGAGTATGCAAATGTATTAGCCTTGTAAAAACTAATATAAATACAATTTATGCCGTGGCTACATGCATTATTAGCTGAGTTGTGAACTTTTTGTTTACAAATTTACAATTGAGTATGCAAATGTATAAGCCATGTAAAAACCAATATAAGTACAAATTCTGCCGTGGCTACATGCATTCTTAGCTGAGTTGTTAACTTTTTGCTTACAAATTTACAATTGAGTATGCAAATGTATTAGCCTTGTAAAAACTAATATAAATACAAATTCTGAAGTGGATACATGAATTATTAGCTGAGTTGTGAACTTTTTGTTTACAAATTTACAATTGAGTATGCAAATGTATTAGCCATGTAAAAAACTAATATAATTACAAATTCTGAAGTGGATTCAGGCATTATTAGCTTAGTTGTGAAATTTTTGTTTACAAATTTATACCTGAGTATGCAAATGTATTAACCTTGTAAAAACTAATATAAATACAAATTCTGAAGTGGATACATGAATTATTAGCTGAGTTGTGAACTTTTTGTTTACAAATTTACAATTGAGTATGCAAATGTATTAGCCATGTAAAAACTAATATAATTACAAATTCTGAAGTGGATATATGCACTATTATCAGAGTTGTGAACTTTTTGTTTACAGTTTTACAATTGAGCATGCAAATGTATTAGCCGTGTAAAAACTAATATAAATACAAAGTCTGAAGTGGATACATGAATTATTAGCTGAGTTGTGAACTTTTTGTTTACAAATTTACAATTGAGCATGCAAATGTATTAGCCGTGTAAAAACTAATATAAATACAAATTCTGAAGTGGATACATGAATTTTTAGCTGAGTTGTGAACTTTTTGTTTACAATTTTACAATTGAGCATGCAAATGTATTAGCCGTGTAAAAACTAATATAAATACAAATTCTGAAGTGGATACATGAATTATTAGCTGAGTTGTGAACTTTTTATTTACAAATTTACAATTGAGTATGCAAATGTATTAGCCATGTAAAAACTAATATAATTACAAATTCTGAAGTGGATATATGCACTATTATCTGAGTTGTGAACTTTTTGTTTACAATTTTACAATTGAGCATGCAAATGTATTAGCCGTGTAAAAACTAATATAAATACAAATTCTGAAGTGAATGCATTATTAGCTGAGTTGTGAACTTTTTGTTTACAAATTTACAATTGAGTATGCAAATGTATTAGCCTTGTAAAAACGAATATAAATACAAATTCAGAAGTGGATACATGCATTATTAGCTGAGCTGTGAACTTTTTGTCTACAGATTTACAATTGAGTATGAAAATGCATTTGCCATGTAAAAACTAATATAAGTACAATTTATGCCGTGGCTACATGCATTATTAGCTGAGTTGTGAACTTTTTGTTTACAAATTTACAATTGAGTATGCAAATGTATAAGCCGTGTAAAAACTAATATAGATACATATTCTGCCGTGGATACATGCATTATTAGCTGAGTTGTGAACTTTTTGTTTACAAATTTACAATTGAGTATGCAAATGTATAAGCCGTGTAAAAACTAATATAAGTACAAATTCTGCCGTGGCTACATGCATTATTAGCTGAGTTGTGAACTTTTTGTTTTCAAATTTACAATTGAGTATGCAAATTTATTAGCCATGTAAAAACTAATATAAATACAAATTCTGAAGTGGATATATGCATTATTATCTGAGTTGTGAACTTTTTGTCTACAGATTTACAATTGAGTATGAAAATGCATTAGCCATGTAAAAACTAATATAAGTACAATTTATGCCGTGGCTACATGCATTATTAGCTGAGTTGTGAACTTTTTGTTTACAAATTTACAATTGAGTATGCAAATGTATTAGCCGTGTAAAAACTAATATAAATACAAATTCTGCCGTGGATACATGCATTATTAGCTGAGTTGTTAACTTTTTGCTTACAAATTTACAATTTAGTATGCAAATGTATTAGCCTTGTAAAAACTAATATAAATACAAATTCTGAAGTGGATTCAGGCATTATTAGCTGAGTTGTGAAATTTTTGTTTACAAATTTATACCTGAGTATGCAAATGTATTAGCCTTGTAAAAACTAATATAAATACAATTTATGCCGTGGCTACATGCATTATTAGCTGAGTTGTGAACTTTTTGTTTACAAATTTACAATTGAGTATGCAAATGTATAAGCCGTGTAAAAACTAATATAAGTACAAATTCTGCCGTGGCTACATGCATTATTAGCTGAGTTGTGAACTTTTTGTTTTCAAATTTACAATTGAGTATGCAAATTTATTAGCCATGTAAAAACTAATATAAATACAAATTCTGAAGTGGATATATGCATTATTATCTGAGTTGTGAACTTTTTGTCTACAGATTTACAATTGAGTATGAAAATGCATTAGCCATGTAAAAACTAATATAAGTACAATTTATGCCGTGGCTACATGCATTATTAGCTGAGTTGTGAACTTTTTGTTTACAAATTTACAATTGAGTATGCAAATGTATTAGTCGTGTAAAAACTAATATAAATACAAATTCTGCCGTGGATACATGCATTATTAGCTGAGTTGTTAACTTTTTGCTTACAAATTTACAATTGAGTATGCAAATGTATTAGCCTTGTAAAAACTAATATAAATACAAATTCTGAAGTGGATTCAGGCATTATTAGCTGAGTTGTGAAATTTTTGTTTACAAATTTATACCTGAGTATGCAAATGTATTAGCCTTGTAAAAACTAATATAAATACAATTTATGCCGTGGCTACATGCATTATTAGCTGAGTTGTGAATACAAATTCTAAAGTGGATTCAGACATTATTAGCTGAGTTGTGAACTTTTTGTTTTTAAATTTACAATTGAGTATGCAAATGTATTAGCCATGTAAAAACTAATATATTTACAAATTCTGAAGTGGAAATATGCATTATTATCTGAGTTGTGAACTTTTTGTTTTCAAATTTACAATTGAGTATGCAAATGTATTAGTCGTGTAAAAACTATTATAAATACAAATTCTGAAGTGGATACAGACATTATTAGCTGAGTATGCAAATGTATTAGACGTGTAAAAACTAATATAAATATATAAATTCTAAAATGGATATATGCATTATTAGCTGAGTTGTGAACTTTTTGTTTACAAATTTACAATTGAGTATGCAAATGTATAAGCCGTGTAAAAGCTAATATAAGTACAAATTCTGCCGTAGATTCATGCATTATTAGCTGAGTTGTGAACTTTTTGTTGTTGGGGGCAGCGCTTCCTTCCTGATAAGTGGAGGTGTAGTGGATGGAAATTTCCCACGGCGCAAGCGTACGGTGGAGAAGAAAAAAAACAGCGGGGGCGTCGTGGGTAATCTCAGCGTAGTCGATCAGCTTTATTCGGCTGCATACATGAAACTAAAAACTAAGCTTAAGCAAACGGCCCGTTTACTTCGCTAAGCGAGAGCGCGAGAGCGGCAGCGGCCGATCCGAGTGTTCGGCAACGCAGCCCGAGGCCCGCGTTCGATAGTGTGAAAGCGCTTAGCGCTGCGGGAGAGCGAGCGCGGGAGAGCAAGAGGGGGAGAGCGGGCGAGCTTTGCTACGTTGGGAGCGCTTGAGCTTTTGGACGCTCAGACGCTCGGTGGGCAGAGGGGGAACGGGGGCCTCCTGGCGTGAACAGAGTATGCAAATGTATTAGCCTTCTAAAAACTAATATAAGTACAAATTCTGCCGTGGATACATGCATTATTAGCTGAGTTGTGAACTTTTTGTTTTCAAATTTACAATTGAGTATGCAAATGTATTGCCGTGTAAAAACTATTATAAATACACATTCTGAAGTGGATACAGACATTATTAGCTGAGTTATGAACTTTTTGTTTACAATTTACAATTGAGTGTGCAAATGTATAAGCCGTGTAAAAACTAATATAAGTACAAATTCTGCCGTGGATACATGCATTATTAGCTGAGTAATGAACTTTTTGTTTACAAATTTACAATTGAGTATGCAAATGTATTAGTCGTGTAAAAACTAATATAAATACAAATTCTGCCGTGGATACATGCATTATTAGCTGAGTTGTTAACTTTTTGCTTACAAATTTACAATTGAGTATGCAAATGTATTAGCCTTGTAAAAACTAATATAAATACAAATTCTGAAGTGGATTCAGGCATTATTAGCTGAGTTGTGAAATTTTTGTTTACAAATTTATACCTGAGTATGCAAATGTATTAGCCTTGTAAAAACTAATATAAATACAATTTATGCCGTGGCTACATGCATTATTAGCTGAGTTGTGAACTTTTTGTTTACAAATTTACAATTGAGTATGCAAATGTATAAGCCGTGTAAAAACTAATATAAGTACAAATTCTGCCGTTAATACATGCATTATTAGCTGAGTTGTGAATACAAATTCTAAAGTGGATTCAGACATTATTAGCTGAGTTGTGAACTTTTTGTTTTTAAATTTACAATTGAGTATGCAAATGTATTAGCCATGTAAAAACTAATATAATTACAAATTCTGAAGTGGATATATGCACTATTATCTGAGTTGTGAACTTTTTGTTTACAAATTTACAATTAAGTATGCAAATGTATTAGATGTGTAAAAACTAATATAAATATAAATTCTGAAGTGGATTCAGACATTATTAGCTGAGTTGTGAACTTTTTGTTTACAAATTTACAATTGAGTATGCAAATGTATAAGCCGTGTAAAAACTAATATAAGAACAAATTCTGCCGTGGATACATGCATTATTAGCTGAGTTGTGAACTTTTTGTTTACAAATTTACAATTGAGTTTGCAAATGTATTAGCCTTCTAAAAACTAATCTAAGTACAAATTCTGCCGTGGATACATGCATTATTAGCGGAGTTGTAAACTTTTTGTTTACAAATTTACAATTGAGTATGCAAATGTATTAGAATTGTAGGAATTAATTTAAATATAAATTCTAAAGTTGATATATGCATTATTAGCTGAGTTGTGAACTTTTTGTTTACAAATTTACAATTGAGTATGCAAATGTATAAGCCGTATAAAAACTAATATAAGTACAAATTCTGCTGTGGATTCATGCATTATTAGCTGAGTTGTGAACTTTTTGTTTACAAATTTACAATTGAGTTAGCAAATGTATTAGCCTTCTAAAAACTAATCTAAGTACAAATTCTGCCGTGGATACATGCATTATTAGCGGAGTTGTGAACTTTTTGTTTACAAATTTACAATTAAGTATGCAAATGTATTAGACGTGTAAAAACTAATATAAATATGAATTCTGAAGTGGATTCAGGCATTATTAGCTGAGTTGTGAACTTTTTGTTTACAAATTTACAATTGAGTATGAAAATGTATAAGCCGTGTAAAAACTAATATAAGAACAAATTATGCCATGGATACATGCCTTATTAGCTGAGTTGTGAACTTTTTGTTTACAAATTTACAATTGAGTATGCAAATGTATTAGAATTGTAAGAATTAATTTATATAAATTCTGCCGTGGATATATGCATTATTATCTGAGCTGTGAACTTTTTGTTTACAAATTTACAATTGAGTATGCAAATGTATTAGTCGTGTAAAAACTAATATAAATACAAATTCTGAAGTGGATACAGACATTATTAGCTGAGTATGCAAATGTATTAGACGTGTAAAAACTAATATAAATATAAATTCTGAAGTGGATTCAGGCATTATTAGCTGAGTTGTGAACTTTTTGTTTACAAATTTACAATTGAGTATTGTGACGTAATTTCGCCGTTGAAAGGGGAAAACATAAACAGGGTATCGTTGTTCTCGATCATACCTCCGAGTGTTAACCACATTCAGGCTTGTCGACCCTTAACCATCAGCTGAGCGGGACCCATTGATTCCTAGCTCTAGCGGGAGATGTGGGGGGGGTTTTTGCTGCGGATAAGGATTGTTACGTCAAAGGTTTTATTATAGAGTCCCTCCTGAATCTACACTATGAGACGATCCTCATTCGAAACCAACACACAAAACAATTGTCTCATAATTAGTAAAATATGAAACAAGGCAAAACTAAACTGCGAGAAAAAAAATTGAGAAACGAGAAAGCACGAATTAGTGTTTGAGCCTGCCGGGGTGGCCTTGGCTGTTGTTCGCCACACCCTATATCTTTACCCTCCCAACCATGGTCCTTCTTGTAATCGTTAGCGAAAGACCCCAAAAGTATTTACGTATACATCAGTTTGTTAGTCTCCCATGCCATAAGTAAGAAAACTTAAAAATTCATCATCATTATAATCATTTTTAATAATCAAACAAAAATTCCTTTTCCATATTTTTCAGTGTACATCTCTCCAAATTAACAATAATAAACGAAGTCCTAATATAATTATTTTTCTTCTTCTGCTAGATTTCAATGACTAATTTATTTATTTATTAATTATTAAACCCTATCATTACATAGCCTATTTTATTTACTTATGTTAATATAATTATTTATTCAATCATTTAAATTTTTTCCAGTGTCATTTTTAATTCTATTTTGTTTCGTTTAAAACAATGATAATGGTAAGGTGGTGCCTAATTATGATGCTATAAAATTATTAATTATGAAAATATAACTATGTCCATTTAATTGTTTTTATTTATTTATTTTATTTTTTTTTTTTTTTTTTTTTTTGGGCCTACATAATTTTCTTTAATGTTATTCTATTTTTTTGTTTAGCTTCAACAACCTACATCGCACAATTACAATAAAACAGTTTCTATTGCTGAAAAAAGAAAATATGTATATGCAAAATAACAAAATAATTAGTTTTTAATTTTCTCAGTGTAGCGCATGTTTTGGCTTTACATTTAAATGCTTTAAATTTACGAGGATAACATGAATCAGAATAAAAAAGAGGAATTGGAAAAATAACAAAAATCAATCGATGCTGATAAGCATTAATGCCGGTAATCAGCCTTTACACTGGGCGACATAAGTTGTTGTCTGTTTTCACTCACCCACTTTGTTGTTCTCGAAGAAGGCCTTCTTGTCGATGCTGTTTTGGAGTGTATTAGGGGAAAATTAAAATTTAAAAATATAGCCGCATGATTTTTTAGTTACGTTTTCATATTTGATATTAATTATACAGCTACATATTATTTATTTTATTTTACTGTGTTTAGTTACGTTTTAATTTGTTTTTTGTATTCTTACTGGCAACGAAACTTTTTATTGCACTGTACGATTTTAGTTGGATTTGCTAAGCTCACGGTCTTGTTTTTTTTTTTCCTAGCATATTGCCTGCTCATATGCATCACCATCACCATCACTGTCATGGTTTTTATTTTAACACCTTTTACATGCCTATTTTAAATTTTATTTCTTATCCGATTTGGGGCACTTCAATAATAATTCATTTCATAATTTGGCAATAATGATCATGTTTCGAGAGGGTTTAATTGGTATTTAATAAAAAAAAAGATTTATATATATGTATTTACACTATTCTGCATGTTTTTTTTTCTGTTTTGAGGTCGGGTTTTTTCTTAAGATTTTACATTTTTACTAGTCGTGTATTTAATGAGTTGTTTTAACCCATTTCCTCGTCTTCGTTAACTTTTAATTTGTCACTAGATTTTAAGGGTTTTTAATTTTTAATTTTTTTAAATCTGCACTGTGTTTCACACGTTTATTTTTGGGTCACTTTTTGTGGGTTTTTCTCTGCTCCAAGCTGCTGCGAACTCCAAATAAATTTTCCCCAGCAGAGATAGCTGCTCCAGCCGCCTGTTTTTGGCCGGCGCTGAATAGCGTAACCAATCTGCTCTGCTGCCTCGTTTATCTACAGGAATTAAAATAATTAACGTTGTGCAAACGAGCCCAGGAATATTTTTAGAAATATTTACCCAGTGCTTCCTTTTCTTGTATTTTTTTCTGCTCAATCGACCTAGCGATTTCTCGCCGTGTAGTCGAAGAAAATAAGACCTACACGTGCAAAGAAAATATTATTATATGTCGATCGGCTTGGACATTTTTTTTATAAAAAATATTTACCTTGCCGACACGGCAATCTTTGGCAGCCGGTAGATTGGCGTTTGTTGATGGCCTTTTTCAACCGATGCCGAAATATCAGTGGGATTAGGGTCCGGAGCACATGTGCATATGCTCGCTCGTATATTTTCCCTGCTGGGTTCGGGACCAACTTCTCAGCTTGACGACTCCAATAGAAAAGATCGAAGCCAGAAGCTGGAGACCCGAAGAACCCTTCACCGATTTGCACTTCGGTATTCACCAGCTGGTGGTTTCAACTGTCATTTTTAAGACGTTGCCAGATAAGAGGTCGATACTAATTATCGCTACTATTTTTAGGCGCGGATCATTTTAATTAAAAAAAAAATACTAAAAAGTTTTTATATGGGTCCATTACACCACCAGATAATCTAACGAGGCTCCGAGGCACGATTAGCTGGCATTAGCTTCGAAGATCCTTGGCGTGATATGTACCGATTTCTTTGCCTTGTAATGTTTCGAGCAAGTAATAAGCTGTTCCTACTTTTTTCTTCACTCGACATTTTGAAAACTGCGGCCCTAATTTCTTATTGAAATTCTTAGAGAAATTACTCAGGTAAAAGTTGCGTTTAAACACCTCTTGGCCTTCTTTGTACGAAACTGGCCTGGATCGCAAGTTGTATTGCGTCGCATTACGCTCATAAGCCGTGCGGCTATTTTGCTTAATCTCCTCTCGTAACCAATGAAGTTTCTCCTGACAATTCAAAAGCGGAGATTCTTCCAAGAGAGATAGCTTTCTCAACAACTTATAATCACTTCCATGATTTACCATATTGAAACCAAACAAAGCCTTGTAAGGTGAACAGCCAAGGGCTTGGTGCAGCGAGGATCGCAATGCCGAGGAAATGCTAGTTAAATTAGAATCCCATTCGGTTTGATCTGCTCGCAGATAGGATCGTATCGCAGCCAATAAGGAGCGATTTACCCTCTCCGCCGCGTTGCTCTGAGGAGAATATAACGCGGTAAGCGTATGCTTGATTCCAAACTTAGTTAAAAAGGCTTCAAACTCATTAGACTTGAATTGAGATCCATTGTCGCTTACGAGGATCTCGGGTGTTCCAAATTCAGCAAAAATTCGATTTCGCAGAAAATCTATTATCGCGGAAGATGTAAATTTTTTTAGTGGACACAACCAATGGTAACGACTGAAGTGATCAAGGACAATAAGTAACCCTATGTGACCTTTCTTGCTTCGCGGGTAAGGACCTAATATGTCAACATACAGTTTTTGAAACGGCCTGCACGAAACACTTTGTTGACCCATGGGAGGCCGTAATGTTGTGTTCGGGGCTTTAGTCTCTTTGCAAACATCGCACTCGCGAACGTATTCTCGAACTTGTTTGGACAAACCTGGCCAAAACAAGTGTCTTCGCAAACGTTCAATTGTTTTCTGCATTCCCCCGTGCGCAGATATAACGCAGTCATGCGCTTGGCGGATCGCCTCTACTCGTATTGCCTCCGGCACCCACAACTTCCAACAGTCCGAGTCCTGGGCTGCATTTCCGGAGGGGTGTTCGGTGCGTATGTACACAAATCGGTCTGCCGTTCGCAGATCCGGGAACTTTTCTCTATTTGCTTCTATTGTTTCCTTGAGCTGGATGTAATCAGGGTCTAGGAAGGATGACGATTCTAAATCAATTTCGGGACCTATCCATTCCACACTATCGATTTCTGGGTCACAAATGCGAGATAACGCATCTGGAGCAATATGATCTTTCCCTTTACGATGTGAAATAGTGAATTTAAAAGCTTGCAATCTAAAAATCCAACGGGCTAATCTGCCAGATACATTCTGCTGTCGCATAAGCCAGAGAAGGCTTGAGTGATCTGTCACTACTTCAAATGGCTGTAATTCTAAATAGCACCGGAATTTTTCGATCGCTAATATCACTGCCAGACATTCGCGTTCCGTTACACTATAGTTTCTTTGCGATTTCGAGAGTTTTTTGGACATAAATGCCAATGGTCTTTCCTCTCCGCTATCAGATACTTGTACCAACACAGCACCAATGCCGTAATCACTAGCATCACAGTGTACAAAAAATTTACGGGAAAAATCCGCATTTTGTAACACAGGCGCTGACGTTAGCAACTGTTTCAATTTCTCCATGGCGTCCTGGGCTTCCGGAGACCACTTAAAACATTTTCTTGTTTTTAAGACTTCTGTAATAGGACAGGTGATTTCTGCAAAGTCTTTTATAAATCGCCTGTACCAACCGCATACACCCAGAAAACGTCTCACTTTTTTCAAATTTTTCGGTGTTGGCCAGTTAATTACACAGGATATTTTTTCCGGATCAGTGGCTATTCCACCACTTCCGATCACATACCCTAGATAATTCACCTTAGTAACAGAAAAGTGACTTTTCTTTATGTTTAGAGTTAGGTTAGCTTTTTTGAATTGATCTGCAATACGCACTAGAACTGCTAAATGTGACGCAAAATCTTCTGAGACAATGCATAGGTCGTCGAGATATCCGAAAACGCAATGACGTAAATCTGGCGGAATTAAGTCATCCATTAGCCGGGACATCGTCGAGGGAGCATTACATAAGCCAAAAGGCATGACCGTAAACTGATATAATGCTCGACCTGGAACTGTAAATGCAGTCAATGGTTTCGCTTCTTCTGTCAACTCGATTTGCCAGTAGGCATCTTTAAGATCCAGTTTCGAAATCATATTTGCTTTTGGCAAACGAGCAAATATGCCTTCGATGCTTTGCAGTGGGTAAGCATCTTTTTTAGTAGCATCGTTCAGTTTCCGTGCGTCAAGGCATAAACGAACTTTGTTTGGCTTTACCACCAGCCGCATTGGAGAACTCCACGCACTTTGCGAAGGTTCGATCACTCCGAGGCTAAGCATGCGGTCAATTTCCGTATACATAAGCTTTTCGACAGCTGGGCTCACCGGATAATAACGCTGTTTCACAGGCTTGTTTTCTCCTATGTCGATACTATGCTTAATCAGGACAGTGCGACCTAATCCTTGTTTTTCAAAATTCGGAAATAACTCTTTAACAGCCTCAAGTTGCTGTTTTTCTTTTACTGTTAATGGGTATTTTTCCTCCTCTTCACTTACTTCTATTTCCTCATTCAATATAGAACTAATGATCCCAGGAGCTAATTCAAAAGCTCGCCAGAAATCTATACCTAATATTAACCTCTGGGCTATAGACGGGATTATGAATAGTTCTACCTCTTTCTCTTTATTTTGATATTGCATTTTTACTTTGAGACTTCCTAGAACTTGGTGAGACTTGGCGTCAGCGGTTCGGACTTGAGACAAAATTGCCTTAAAATTGGGATACTTTGAAAAGTCCGTAAGCGCTAGGGATGAACCAATAAAACTTATGTTGGTCCCTGTATCAAGCAAACCTAGTTCAGAAAAATCCAAGAATGCTACGCTGGCATAACTACGACGATCAATGTTGTTTTGAAACACAGTTGACACAATCATAGTTTTCTTCTTTTTTAACGAACGATAGTACTTTCGCATCCTGAGGGTATTCCGTCTACTCTTTTTCACGAGTCCAGCAAAAATTCGTTCTCTTACTAGATAATAGTTTCTTAACCTCTCATGATAGGGCTTAAATAATATATTAACTTCAGGATTCGACTTTTGATCTAACTTATTTTCTAAGATGCGAAGCTTTTCAACATCTGTTCTTGAGCTATCTTCTACTTCTGGGACACCCTTCCTGGATTGGATGCCCCCCCTTGCCGGTTTTCCGCCTTTTGCTTGCAGTTTTGGCAATTGGGTGTATATATTTGCGGGGCTCCGCAACCATAACAAAAAATACGTCTCTCGGCCAAGCAATTTTCCCATATGTGACCGGGAGCCTCACAGTTCCAACACAACAAAGGAGTTGTGCGTTGAATTGCTGCAATTTCGTTATCATCCTCACATTCCTGAGTCTCACTGAGTTGGTTGTCCTCCACCGCGTATACGCGATATGGTCCGGGCTTAGTTTGTGGTGGCCGCACTCGGCCTGCTTATGAACCAACCTTCGTAACTCGGAAATAGATGAAATGTTTTCAAATAACAATCTCTCATTCATGTCGATCAATAGATTTCCTTGTATCATCTCTACTAGCTCGTCTTCTGCAAAACTCACTGATAGTCTATCCATGAGCTTACAAACACTCTCATAAAACGTATCGAACGACTCTCCTGGCTTTTGCTTCCGGGAGCGAATTTGTTCACGTAACTCTGTTGCTGTTCTGCTCTCACGATATTGTTCTCGAAAAGCAGCGCAAAATTCTCTCCAGTTGAATGTTTGAACCCTTTTATGGTATCTCCAGAACCAACTACTAGCTTTACCAATTAAAAGATGATGAATATTTCTGCTGATAATTTCTAGATCACCGTCAAAATGTTCAACTGTC
Organism: Drosophila kikkawai; assembly: GCF_030179895.1. Lineage (NCBI taxonomy): Eukaryota > Metazoa > Arthropoda > Insecta > Diptera > Drosophilidae > Drosophila > Drosophila kikkawai. The sequence goes on from NW_027222742.1 coordinate 37,268, forward strand.
AAAATCTTCACTCGGTATAGAAATTCCTCTACCGATAATCCCTCTACTGTTCCATCAAACCTTACTCCCCATTTCTGAAGAACATCTGCGATTTTATGTGGACCAAGAGTATGCATATGCATACCATTTGCGGACCTATAACTTCGAAGTGTACCTGGGCTTGCATGTTCAGCTACTTGTCCGGGTGGCGGTGCTAGGCTCCCACTTCCTGACATAGATGACAAAACCCGAGTCACTGTTTCTCGAACGATAGATTCTATCTCCGCTCGCGGTACACTATTGGCTACTGGCGGATTATTCTGTCTTCTTTGCCTTGGAGGGCGACCTCGTCTAACTGGTGCGTTGGCGACTTGATCTGATCTTGCCCTAACTTCTTGATTCGTAGGCGTACTTCCTGGTGGATGTTGGTTTTCTGAATTTGATAAATTTGACTGGTCATGAACTCTGACCAGAACCTCGGCTTCCTATGGCTACCTACAACTACTTTCCAATCTTTTGGCTGTACTGCTTTTAAGCAGCAAGGACACTCTTTATGTACTGGTACATGTGTTTCCAAACATTGCTTATGAAAAATGTGATTACAATGCGTTATAACACAAGGTTGTGTGTTTAGCATAATTTCTTCGCAAATAAGACAGATATTTGCTGCCGAATCTGCTTGATGCTGAGTTTTTCCTGACTCAAAGCTGTGTTCAAGTGGCATACTTAACAATTTTTTTTTCTTATGGCGTTTTCAGGGAGACATAAACAAAAGATGCATACTTCTGGGCTTTCTACTAATTCTGTGCTTTATGAATTTATTTAAATTGGGCTATTGCAATTAGTAAATGTAATTCTTGTGCATGACCTCCATTATCTACTTTACTGTACAGTTTTCTACGGACAATAAAACACATATGCATTTATATTGTATTCCAGTAGCTTACCTCTAGTTCGTTTTCCAACAATGATCACACAATAGAACACATTGGATCAAGACTTTCTCTTACTTTACTCAAGTTGTTAATTATTCTGATAGCAAGCTACCTGTAATCTCGGTCGAAAATTTCCGAATACTCAAAAACTCGATTTCCAAAGATGTATAACAAAATCAATCAGTTTTCTTGACTACTTTCATAATGGTAATAAAAATCTCATCAAAGACAAAGAGCTTTCAGATTATGACTGTTGTAACAACCCGATACTGTTCTCACAAATTACAAAGGCTAAAGCGAAAAACGATTTCGTTTCAGCTCTGTCACTCGTTAGATCATACGTTGATGTTATTTGGTTGCAAGCTATTTTATTCCAAAGAATTTTCTTTTTCAGAATTAAATTTCTACGGTCGATGCCTATCAGCACTCGCTAATAATGGATCGCTTTCCAATAGTCTATTTAAAACTTACTAAAGCTTGATTTACAACTTTCAATAATCAGGGGTTAGTACCTATACAAAACAAACATTTAAGCACCTGCCTTTTAGCATTAGCGACTGCACGGTAAATCGAAGGGCTGATCGCACCTGCCTGCTGGGCCAAAATATATGTACCGTAAACGTACTTGCCCCACACGTTGGGCGCCAAAAATCTATGTGACGTAATTTCGCCGTTGAAAGGGGAAAACATAAACAGGGTATCGTTGTTCTCGATCATACCTCCGAGTGTTAACCACATTCAGGCTTGTCGACCCTTAACCAGCAGCTGAGCGGGACCCATTGATTCCTAGCTCTAGCGGGAGATGTGGGGGGGGGGGGGTTTTGCTGCGGATAAGGATTGTTACGTCAAAGGTTTTTATTATAGAGTCCCTCCTGAATCTACACAATGAGACGATCCTCATTCGAAACCAACACACAAAACAATTGTCTCATAATTAGTAATATATGAAACAAGGCAAAACTAAACTGCGAGAAAAAAATTGAGAAACGAGAAAGCACGAATTAATATTTGAGCCTGCAGGGGTGGCCTTAGCTGTTGTTCGCCACACCCTATATCTTTACCCTCCCAACCATGGTCCTTCTTGTAATCGTTAGCGACAGACCCCAAAAGTATTTACGTATACATCAGTTTGTTAGTCTCCCATGCCATAAGTAAGAAAACTTAAAAATTCATCATCATTATAATAATCCTTGTTTTTCAAAATTCGGAAATAACTCTTTAACAGCCTCAAGTTGCTGTTTTTCTTTTACTGTTAATGGGTATTTTTCCTCCTCTTCACTTACTTCTATTTCCTCATTCAATATAGAACTAATGATCCCAGGAGCTAATTCAAAAGCTCGCCAGAAATCTATACCTAATATTAACCTCTGGGCTATAGACGGGATTATGAATAGTTCTACCTCTTTCTCTTTATTTTGATATTGCATTTATACTTTGAGACTTCCTAGAACTTGGTGAGACTTGGCTTCAGCGGTTCGGACTTGAGACAAAATTGCCTTAAAATTGGGATACTTTGAAAAGTCCGTAAGCGCTAGGGATGAACCAATACAACTTATGTTGGTCCCTGTATCAAGCAAACCTAGTTCAGAAAAATCCAAGAATGCTACGCTGGCATAACTACGACGATCAATGTTGTTTTGAAACACAGTTGACACAATCATAGTTTTCTTCTTTTTTAACGAACGATAGTACTTTCGCATCCTGAGGGTATTCCGTCTACTCTTTTTCACGAGTCCAGCAAAAATTCGTTCTCTTACTAGATAATAGTTTCTTAACCTCTCATGATAGGGCTTAAATAATATATTAACTTCAGGATTCGACTTTTGATCTAACTTATTTTCTAAGATGCGAAGCTTTTCAACATCTGTTCTTGAGCTATCTTCTACTTCTGGGACACCCTTCCTGGATTGGATGCCCCCCCTTGCCGGTTTTCCGCCTTTCGCTTGCAGTTTTGGCAATTGGGTGTATATATTTGCGGGGCTCCGCAACCATAACAAAAAATACGTCTCTCGGCCAAGCAATTTTCCCATATGTGACCGGGAGCCTCACAGTTCCAACACAACAAAGGAGTTGTGCGTTGAATTGCTGCAATTTCGTTATCATCCTCACATTCCTGAGTCTCACTGAGTTGGTTGTCCTCCACCGCGTATACGCGATATGGTCCGGGCTTAGTTTGTGGTGGCCGCACTCGGCCTGCTTATGAACCAACCTTCGTAACTCGGAAATAGATGAAATGTTTTCAAATAACAATCTCTCATTCATGTCGATCAATAGATTTCCTTGTATCATCTCTACTAGCTCGTCTTCTTCAAAACTCACTGATAGTCTATCCATGAGCTTACAAACACTCTCATAAAACGTATCGAACGACTCTCCTGGCTTTTGCTTCCGGGAGCGAATTTGTTCACGTAACTCTGTTGCTGTTCTGCTCTCACGATATTGTTCTCGAAAAGCAGCGCAAAATTCTCTCCAGTTGAATGTTTGAACCCTTTTATGGTATCTCCAGAACCAACTACTAGCTTTACCAATTAAAAGATGATGAATATTTCTGCTGATAATTTCTAGATCACCGTCAAAATGTTCAACTGTCAAAATCTTCACTCGGTATAGAAATTCCTCTACCGATAATCCCTCTACTGTTCCATCAAACCTTACTCCCCATTTCTGAAGAACATCTGCGATTTTATGTGGACCAAGAGTATGCATATGCATACCATTTGCGGACCTATAACTTCGAAGTGTACCTGGGCTTGCATGTTCAGCTACTTGTCCGGGTGGCGGTGCTAGGCTCCCACTTCCTGACATAGATGACAAAACCCGAGTCGCTGTTTCTCGAACGATAGATTCTATCTCCGCTCGCGGTACACTATTGGCTACTGGCGGATTATTCTGTCTTCTTTACCTTGGAGGGCGACCTCGTCTAACTGGTGCGTTGGCGACTTGATCTGATCTTGCCCTAACTTCTTGATTCGTAGGCGTACTTCCTGGTGGATGTTGGTTTTCTGAATTTGATAAATTTGACTGGTCATGAACTCTGACCAGAACCTCGGCTTCCTATGGCTACCTACAACTACTTTCCAATCTTTTGGCTGTACTGCTTTTAAGCAGCAAGGACACTCTTTATGTACTGGTACATGTGTTTCCAAACATTGCTTATGAAAAATGTGATTACAATGCGTTATAACACAAGGTTGTGTGTTTAGCATAATTTCTTCGCAAATAAGACAGATATTTGCTGCCGAATCTGCTTGATGCTGAGTTTTTCCTGACTCAAAGCTGTGTTCAAGTGGCATACTTAACAATTTTTTTTTCTTATGGCGTTTTCAGGGAGACATAAACAAAAGATGCATACTTCTGGGCTTTCTACTAATTCTGTGCTTTATGAATTTATTTAAATTGGGCTATTGCAATTAGTAAATGTAATTCTTGTGCATGACCTCCATTATCTACTTTACTGTACAGTTTTCTACGGACAATAAAACACATATGCATTTATATTGTATTCCAGTAGCTTACCTCTAGTTCGTTTTCCAACAATGATCACACAATAGAACACATTGGATCAAGACTTTCTCTTACTTTACTCAAGTTGTTAATTATTCTGATAGCAAGCTACCTGTAATCTCGGTCGAAAATTTCCGAATACTCAAAAACTCGATTTCCAAAGATGTATAACAAAATCAATCAGTTTTCTTGACTACTTTCATAATGGTAATAAAAATCTCATCAAAGACAAAGAGCTTTCAGATTATGACTGTTGTAACAACCCGATACTGTTCTCACAAATTACAAAGGCTAAAGCGAAAAACGATTTCGTTTCAGCTCTGTCACTCGTTAGATCATACGTTGATGTTATTTGGTTGCAAGCTATTTTATTCCAAAGAATTTTCTTTTTCAGAATTAAATTTCTACGGTCGATGCCTATCAGCACTCGCTAATAATGGATCGCTTTCCAATAGTCTATTTAAAACTTACTAAAGCTTGATTTACAACTTTCAATAATCAGGGGTTAGTACCTATACAAAACAAACATTTAAGCACCTGCCTTTTAGCATTAGCGACTGCACGGTAAATCGAAGGGCTGATCGCACCTGCCTGCTGGGCCAAAATATATGTACCGTAAACGTACTTGCCCCACACGTTGGGCGCCAAAAATCTATGTGACGTAATTTCGCCGTTGAAAGGGGAAAACATAAACAGGGTATCGTTGTTCTCGATCATACCTCCGAGTGTTAACCACATTCAGGCTTGTCGACCCTTAACCAGCAGCTGAGCGGGACCCATTGATTCCTAGCTCTAGCGGGAGATGTGGGGGGGGGTTTTTGCTGCGGATAAGGATTGTTACGTCAAAGGTTTTTATTATAGAGTCCCTCCTGAATCTACACAATGAGACGATCCTCATTCGAAACCAACACACAAAACAATTGTCTCATAATTAGTAATATATGAAACAAGGCAAAACTAAACTGCGAGAAAAAAATTGAGAAACGAGAAAGCACGAATTAATATTTGAGCCTGCAGGGGTGGCCTTAGCTGTTGTTCGCCACACCCTATATCTTTACCCTCCCAACCATGGTCCTTCTTGTAATCGTTAGCGACAGACCCCAAAAGTATTTACGTATACATCAGTTTGTTAGTCTCCCATGCCATAAGTAAGAAAACTTAAAAATTCATCATCATTATAATAATTTTTAATAATCAAACAAAAATTCCTTTTCCATATTTTTCAGTGTACATATCTCCAATTAACAATAATAAACGAAGTCCTAATATAATTATTTTTCTTCATACATGTCTGCTAGATTTCAATGACTAATTTATTTATTTATTAATTATTAAACCCTATCATTACATAGCCTATTTTATTTACTTATGTTAATATAATTATTTATTTAATCATTTAAATTTTTTCCAGTGTCATTTTTAATTCTATTTTGTTTCGTTTAAAACAATGATAATGGTAAGGTGGTGCCTAATTATGATGCTATAAAATTATTAATTATGAAAATATAACTATGTCCATTTAATTGTTTTTATTTATTTATTTTATTTTTTTTTTTTTTGTTTCTTTTTGGGCCTACATAATTTTCTTTATTGTTATTCTATTTTTTTGTTTAGCTTCAACAACCTACATCGCACAATTACAATAAAACAGTTTTTATTGCTGAAAAAAGAAAATATGTATATGCAAAATAACAAAATAATTAGTTTTTAATTTTCTCAGTGTAGCGCATGTTTTGGCTTTACATTTAAATGCTTTAAATTTACGAGGATAACATGAATCAGAATAAAAAAGAGGAATTGGAAAAATAACAAAAATCAATCGATGCTGATAAGCATTAATGCCGGTAATCAGCCTTTACACTGGGCGACATAAGTTGTTGTCTGTTTTCACTCACCCACTTTGTTGTTCTCGAAGAAGGCCTTCTTGTCGATGCTGTTTTGGAGTGTATTAGGGGAAAATTAAAATTTAAAAATATAGCCGCATGATTTTTTAGTTACGTTTTCATATTTGATATTAATTATACAGCTACATATTATTTATTTTATTTTACTGTGTTTAGTTACGTTTTAATTTGTTTTTTGTATTCTTACTGGCAACGAAACTTTTTATTGCACTGTACGATTTTAGTTGGATTTGCTAAGCTCACGGTCTTGTTTTTTTTTTTCCTAGCATATTGCCTGCTCATATGCATCACCATCACCATCACTGTCATGGTTTTTATTTTAACACCTTTTACATGCCTATTTTAAATTTTATTTCTTATCCGATTTGGGGCACTTCAATAATAATTCATTTCATAATTTGGCAATAATGATGATGTTTCGAGAGGGTTTAACTCTATTGGTATTTAATAAAAAAAAAGATTTATATATATGTATTTACACTATTCTGCATGTTTTTTTTTTCTGTTTTGAGGTCGGGTTTTTTCTTAAGATTTTACATTTTTACTAGTCGTGTATTTAATGAGTTGTTTTAACCCATTTCCTCGTCTTCGTTAACTTTTAATTTGTCACTAGATTTTAAGGGTTTTTAATTTTTAATTTTTTTAAATCTGCACTGTGTTTCACACGTTTATTTTTGGGTCACTTTTTGTGGGTTTTTCTCTGCTCCAAGCTGCTGCGAACTCCAAATAAATTTTCCCCAGCAGAGATAGCTGTTCCAGCCGCCTGTTTTTGGTAGTAGAGATGATACAAGGAAATCTATTGATCGACATGAATGAGAGATTGTTATTTGAAAACATTTCATCTATTTCCGAGTTACGAAGGTTGGTTCATAAGCAGGCCGAGTGCGGCCACCACAAACTAAGCCCGGACCATATCGCGTATACGCGGTGGAGGACAACCAACTCAGTGAGACTCAGGAATGTGAGGATGATAACGAAATTGCAGCAATTCAACGCACAACTCCTTTGTTGTGTTGGAACTGTGAGGCTCCCGGTCACATATGGGAAAATTGCTTGGCCGAGAGACGTATTTTTTGTTATGGTTGCGGAGCCCCGCAAATATATACACCCAATTGCCAAAACTGCAAGCAAAAGGCGGAAAACCGGCAAGGGGGGGCATCCAATCCAGGAAGGGTGTCCCAGAAGTAGAAGATAGCTCAAGAACAGATGTTGAAAAGCTTCGCATCTTAGAAAATAAGTTAGATCAAAAGTCGAATCCTGAAGTTAATATATTATTTAAGCCCTATCATGAGAGGTTAAGAAACTATTATCTAGTAAGAGAACGAATTTTTGCTGGACTCGTGAAAAAGAGTAGACGGAATACCCTCAGGATGCGAAAGTACTATCGTTCGTTAAAAAAGAAGAAAACTATGATTGTGTCAACTGTGTTTCAAAACAACATTGATCGTCGTAGTTATGCCAGCGTAGCATTCTTGGATTTTTCTGAACTAGGTTTGCTTGATACAGGGACCAACATAAGTTGTATTGGTTCATCCCTAGCGCTTACGGACTTTTCAAAGTATCCCAATTTTAAGGCAATTTTGTCTCAAGTCCGAACCGCTGACGCCAAGTCTCACCAAGTTCTAGGAAGTCTCAAAGTAAAAATGCAGTATCAAAATAAAGAGAAAGAGGTAGAACTATTCATAATCCCGTCTATAGCCCAGAGGTTAATATTAGGTATAGATTTCTGGCGAGCTTTTGAATTAGCTCCTGGGATCATTAGTTCTATATTGAATGAGGAAATAGAAGTAAGTGAAGAGGAGGAAAAATACCCATTAACAGTAAAAGAAAAACAGCAACTTGAGGCTGTTAAAGAGTTATTTCCGAATTTTGAAAAACAAGGATTAGGTCGCACTGTCCTGATTAAGCATAGTATCGACATAGGAGAAAACAAGCCTGTGAAACAGCGTTATTATCCGGTGAGCCCAGCTGTCGAAAAGCTTATGTATACGGAAATTGACCGCATGCTTAGCCTCGGAGTGATCGAACCTTCGCAAAGTGCGTGGAGTTCTCCAATGCGGCTGGTGGTAAAGCCAAACAAAGTTCGTTTATGCCTTGACGCACGGAAACTGAACGATGCTACTAAAAAAGATGCTTACCCACTGCAAAGCATCGAAGGCATATTTGCTCGTTTGCCAAAAGCAAATATGATTTCGAAACTGGATCTTAAAGATGCCTACTGGCAAATCGAGTTGACAGAGGAAGCGAAACCATTGACTGCATTTACAGTTCCAGGTCGAGCATTATATCAGTTTACGGTCATGCCTTTTGGCTTATGTAATGCTCCCTCGACGATGTCCCGGCTAATGGATGACTTAATTCCGCCAGATTTACGTCATTGCGTTTTCGGATATCTCGACGACCTATGCATTGTCTCAGAAGATTTTGCGTCACATTTAGCAGTGCGTATTGCAGACCAATTCAAAAAAGCTAACTTAACTCTAAACATAAAGAAAAGTCACTTTTGCGTTACTAAGGTGAATTATCTAGGGTATGTGATCGGAAGTGGTGGAATAGCCACTGATCCGGAAAAAATATCCTGTGTAATTAACTGGCCAACACCGAAAAATTTGAAAAAAGTGAGACGTTTTCTGGGTGTATGCGGTTGGTACAGGCGATTTATAAAAGACTTTGCAGAAATCACCTGTCCTATTACAGAAGTCTTAAAAACAAGAAAATGTTTTAAGTGGTCTCCGGAAGCCCAGGACGCCATGGAAAAATTGAAACAGTTGCTAACGTCAGCGCCTGTGTTACAAAATGCGGATTTTTCCCGTAAATTTTTTGTACACTGTGATGCTAGTGATTACGGCATTGGTGCTGTGTTGGTACAAGTATCTGATAGCGGAGAGGAAAGACCATTGGCATTTATGTCCAAAAAACTCTCGAAATCGCAAAGAAACTATAGTGTAACGGAACGCGAATGTCTGGCAGTGATATTAGCGATCGAAAAATTCCGGTGCTATTTAGAATTACAGCCATTTGAAGTAGTGACAGATCACTCAAGCCTTCTCTGGCTTATGCGACAGCAGAATGTATCTGGCAGATTAGCCCGTTGGATTTTTAGATTGCAAGCTTTTAAATTCACTATTTCACATCGTAAAGGGAAAGATCATATTGCTCCAGATGCGTTATCTCGCATTTGTGACCCAGAAATCGATAGTGTGGAATGGATAGGTCCCGAAATTGATTTAGAATCGTCATCCTTCCTAGACCCTGATTACATCCAGCTCAAGGAAACAATAGAAGCAAATAGAGAAAAGTTCCCGGATCTGCGAACGGCAGACCGATTTGTGTACATACGCACCGAACACCCCTCCGGAAATGCAGCCCAGGACTCGGACTGTTGGAAGTTGTGGGTGCCGGAGGCAATACGAGTAGAGGCGATCCGCCAAGCGCATGACTGCGTTATATCTGCGCACGGGGGAATGCAGAAAACAATTGAACGTTTGCGAAGACACTTGTTTTGGCCAGGTTTGTCCAAACAAGTTCGAGAATACGTTCGCGAGTGCGATGTTTGCAAAGAGACTAAAGCCCCGAACACAACATTACGGCCTCCCATGGGTCAACAAAGTGTTTCGTGCAGGCCGTTTCAAAAACTGTATGTTGACATATTAGGTCCTTACCCGCGAAGCAAGAAAGGTCACATAGGGTTACTTATTGTCCTTGATCACTTCAGTCGTTACCATTGGTTGTGTCCACTAAAAAAATTTACGTCTTCCGCGATACTAGATTTTCTGCGAAATCGAATTTTTGCTGAATTTGGAACACCCGAGATCCTCGTAAGCGACAATGGATCTCAATTCAAGTCTAATGAGTTTGAAGCCTTTTTAACAAAGTTTGGAATCAAGCACACGCTTACAGCGTTATTTTCTCTGAGGAGCAACGCGGCGGAGAGGGTAAATCGCTCCTTATTGGCTGCGATACGATCCTATCTGCGAGCAGATCAAACCGAATGGGATTCTAATTTAACTAGCATTTCCTCGGCATTGCGATCCTCGCTGCACCAAGCCCTTGGCTGCTCACCTTACAAGGCCTTGTTTGGCTTCAATATGGTAAATCATGGAAGTGATTATAAGTTGTTGAGAAAGCTATCTCTCTTGGAAGAATCTCCGCTTTTGAATTGTCAGGATAAACTTCATTGGTTACGAGATGAGATTAAGCAAAATAGCCGCACGGCTTATGAGCGTAATGCGACGCAATACAACTTGCGATCCAGGCCGGTCTCGTACAAAGAAGGCCAAGAGGTGTTTAAACGCAACTTTTACCTGAGTAACTTCGCTAAGAATTTCAATAAGAAATTAGGGCCGCAGTTTTCAAAATGTCGAGTGAAGAAAAAAGTAGGAACAGCTTATTACTTGCTCGAAACATTACAAGGCAAAGAAATCGGTACATATCACGCCAAGGATCTTCGAAGCTAATTCCAGCTAATCGTGCCTCGGAGCCTCGTTAGATTATCTGGTGGTGTAATGGACCCATATAAAAACTTTTTAGTATTTTTTTAAATTAAAATGATACGCGCCTAAGAATAGTAGCGATAATTAGTATCGACCTCTTATCTGGCAACGTCTTAAAAATGACAGTTGAATCCACCAGCTGGTGAATACCGAAGTGCAAATCGGTGAAGGGTTCTTCGGGTCTCCAGCTTCTGGCTTCGATCTTTTCTATTGGAGTCGTCAAGCTGAGAAGTTGGTCCCGAACCCAGCAGGGAAAATATACGAGCGAGCATATGCACATGTGCTCCGGACCCTAATCCCACTGATATTTCGGCATCGGTTGAAAAAGGCCATCAACAAACGCCAATCTACCGGCTGCCAAAGATTGCCGTGTCGGCAAGGTAAATATTTTTTATAAAAAAATGTCCAAGCCGATCGATATATAATAAAATTTTCTTTGCACGTGTAGGTCACGCTTGTTTTCTTTGACTACACGGCGAGAAATCGCTAGGTCGATTGAGCAGAAAAAATACAAGAAAAGGAAGCACTGGGTAAATATTTCTAAAAAATTCCTGGGCTCGTTGGCACAAGATTAATTATTTTAATTCCTGTAGCTAAACGAGGCAGCAGAGCAGATTGGTTACGCTATTCAGCGCCGGCCAAAAAAAGGCGGCTGGAGCAGTTATCTCTGCTGGGGAAAATTTATTTGGAGTTCGCAGCAGCTTGGAGCACAGAAAAACCCACAAAAAGTGACCCAAAAATAAACGTGTAACACACAGTGCAGATTAAAAAAATTTAAAATTAAAAGCCCTTAAAATCTAGTGACAAATTAAAAGTTAACGAAGACGAGGAAATGGGTTAAAACAACTCATAAAATACACGACTAGCTAAAATGTAAAATCTTAAGAAAAAAACCCGACCTCAAAACAGAAAAAAAAAACATGCAAAATAGTGTAAAAACACATACATAAAACTTATTTTTTTTGTTTGTTCGATTAAAAACCACTAGAGTTAAAACCATATCGAATCATCATCATTAGTACCCAATCATGAAATTATGAAGTGTCTCAAATCCGATAAGAAATAAAAATTTAAAATAGGCATGTAAAAGGTGTTAAAAAAAACAATGACAGTGGTAGTGATGGTGATGCATATGAGCAGTCAATATGATAGAAAAAAAAACAAGAGCGTGAGCTTAGCAAATCCAACTAAAATCGTACAGTGCAATAAAAAGTTTCGTTGCCAGTAAGAATATAAAAAATTTTTAAACTAAACAAAAAAATAAAACACCAGAAAATAAAATAAATAATATGTATATATAGAATGAATATAAAATATGAAAAACGTAGCTGAAAAAAAAAAAAAATTTTAATAACTTCTACATATTTTAAATATTAATCAAAAAAAAAAAAAAACAAACCAAACAAACAAATTAAGATCATGCGGCTATATTTTTAATTTTTAATTTTCCCCTAATACACACCAAAACCTCATCGACAAGAAGGCCTTCTTCGAGAAAATCAAAGTGGGTGAGTGAAAACAGAAAACAAATTATGTCGCCCAGTGTAAAGGCTGATTACCGGCATTAATGCTTATCAGCATCGATTGATTTTTGTTATTTTGCCAATTCCTCTTTTTTATTCTGATTCATGTTATCATCGTAAATTGAAAGCATTTAACCCTAGACGGTCATGCTTCGTCGATTCGACGACGCAAAATCACAAAAGTTCGAAAAATGAAAAAAAGGTCGTTTTTTATTCTTAGTTTTTAAGTATATTCTTAATATAAGAATTAATTATTATTTCTAATTTTGAACAGTTAAAATGATGAATTAAACGATGTTAAATTTTTTTTACAATATTTGTTTGTTTTTTAACAATTATACTTATTTTAAAATTGGCGTCGTCGATTCGACGAAGCATAACCTTAACGTAGGAAAAATAAGCATGACCGTCTAGGGTTAAATGTAAAGCCAAAACATGCGCTACACTGAGAAAATTAAAACCTAATTATTTTGTTATTTTTCATATACATATTTTCTATTTTCAGCAAAAGAAACTGTTTTATTGTAATTGTGCGATGTAGGTTGTTGAAGCTAAACAAAAATAGAATAATAATAAAGAAATAAAATTATGTAGACCCAAAACAAAAAAAAAAACAACAAAAAAATAAAAACAATTAAATGGGTATAGTTATATTTTCAGAATATTTTCTAGCATCATAATTAGGCACCACATTACCATTATCATTGATTTACACTATACAAAATAGGATTATAATGACACTGAAAAAAAAAATTAAATGATTAAATAAATAATTATCTTAACCATAAGTAAATAAAATAGGCTATGTAATGATAGGGTTTAATAATTACTAAATAAATAAATTAGGCATTGAAACCTAGCAGACATGTATGAAGAAAAATAATTATATTAGGACTTCGTTTGTTATTGTGAATTTGGAGAGATGTACACTGAAGAATATCGAAAAGGAATTTTTGTTTGATTATTAAAAATTATTATAATGATGATGAATTGTTAAGTTTTCTTATTTATGGCATGGGAGACCAACAAATTGATGCATACGTAAATACTTTTGGGGTCTTTCGCTAAGGATTACAGAAGGACCATGGTTGGGAGGGTAAAGATATAGGGTGTGGCGAACAACACCTAAGGCCACCCCTGCAGGCTCAAACCCTAATTCGTGCTTTCTCGTTTCTCAATTTTTTTTCTCGCAGTTTAGTTTTGCCTTGTTTCATATTTTACTAATTATGAGACAATTGTTTTGTGTGTTGGTTTCGTATGAGGATCGTCTCATTGTGTAGATTCAGGAGGGACTCTATAAAAAAACCTTTGACGTAACAATCCTTATCCGCAGCAAACCCCCCCCCCCTCACATCTCCCGCTAGAGCTAGGAATCAATGGGTCCCGCTCAGCTGCTGGTTAAGGGTCGACAAGCTTGAATGTGGTTAACACTCGGAGGTATGATCGAGAACAACGATAGCCTGTTTATGTTTTCCCCTTTCAACGGCGTAATTACGTCACAATAAGCCGTGTAAAAACTAATATAAGTACAAATTCTGCCGTGGATACATGCATTATTAGCTGAGTAATGAACTTTTTGTTTACAAATTTACAATAGAGTATGCAAATGTATTAGCCATGTAAATACTAATATAAGTACAAATTCTGCCGTGGATACATGCATTATTAGCGGAGTTGTGAACTTTTTGTTTACAAATTTACAATTGAGTATGCAAATGTATTAGAATTGTAGGAATTAATTTAAATTTAAATTCTGCCGTGGATACATGCATTATTAGTTGAGATGTGAACTTTTTGTTTACAAATTTACAATTGAGTATGCAAATGTTTTAGGATTGTAAGAACTAATTTAAATATAAATTCTGAAGTGGATACATACATTATTAGCTGAGTATGCAAATGTATTAGACGTGTAAAAACTAATATAAGTACAAATTCTGCCGTGGATTCATGCATTATTAGCTGAGTTGTGAACTTTTTGTTTACAAATTTACAATTGAGTTTGCAAATGTATTAGCCTTCAAAAACTAATATAAGAACAAATTCTGCCGTGGATACATGCATTATTAGCTGAGTTGTGAACTTTTTGTTTACAAATTTACAATTGAGTATGCAAATGTATTAGCCTTCTAAAAACTAATATAATTACAAATTCTGAAGTGGATCTATGCATTTTTATCTGAGTTGTGAACTTTTTGTTTACAAATTTACAATTGAGTATGCAAATGTATTAGCCATGTAAAAACTAATATAATTACAAATTCTGAAGTGGATTCAGGCATTATTAGCTGAGTTATGAACTTTTTGTTTACAATTTACAATTGAGTGTGCAAATGTATAAGCCGTGTAAAAACTATTATAAATACAATTTCTGAAGTGGATACAGACATTATTAGCTGAGCAGTGAACTTTTTGTTTACAAATTTACAATTGAGTATGCAAATGTATTAGCCATGTAAAAACTATTATAAATACAAATTCTGAAGTGGATACAGACATTATTAGCTGAGTATGCAAATGTATTAGACGTGTAAAAACTAATATAAGTACAAATTCTGCCGTGGATGCATGCATTATTAGCTGAGTTGTGAACTTTGTGTTTACAAATTTACAATTGAGTTTGCAAATGTATTAGCCTTCTAAAAACTAATCTAAGTACAAATTCTGTCGTGGATACATGCATTATTAGCGGAGTTGTGAACTTTTTGTTTACAAATTTACAATTGAGTATGCAAATGTATTAGAATTGTAAGAACTAATTTAAATATAAATTCTGCCGTGGATACATGCATTATTAGCTGAGTTGTGAACTTTTTGTTTATAAATTTACAATTGAGTATGCAAATGTATTAGCCATGTAAAAACTAATATAATTACAAATTCTGAAGTGGATTCAGGCATTATTAGCTGAGTTATGAACTTTTTGTTTACAATTTACAATTGAGTGTGCAAATGTATAAGCCGTGTAAAAACTATTATAAATACAAATTCTGAAGTGGATACAGACATTATTAGCTGAGCAGTGAACTTTTTGTTTACAAATTTACAATTGAGTATGCAAATGTATTAGCCATGTAAAAACTATTATAAATACAAATTCTGAAGTGGATACAGACATTATTAGCTGAGTATGCAAATGTATTAGCCTTCTAAAAACTAATATAATTACAAATTCTGAAGTGGATATATGCATTATTATCTGAGTTGTGAACTTTTTGTTTACAAATTTACAATTAAGTATGCAAATGTATTAGACGTGTAAAAACTAATATAAATATAAATTCTAAAGTGGATATATGCATTATTAGCTGAGTTGTGAACTTTTTGTTTACAAATTTACAATTGAGTATGCAAATGTATAAGCCGTGTAAAAGCTAATATAAGTACAAATTTTGCCGTAGATTCATGCATTATTAGCTGAGTTGTGAACTTTTTGTTTACAAATTTACAATTGAGTTTGCAAATGTATTAGCCTTCTAAAAACTAATCTAAGTACAAATTCTGCCGTGGATACATGCATTATTATCGGAGTTGTGAACTTTTTGTTTACAAATTTAAAATTGAGTATGCAAATGTATTAGAATTGTAAGAACTAATTTAAATATAAATTGTGCCGTGGATACATGCATATTTAGCTGAGTTGTGAACTTTTTGTTTACAAATTTACAATTGAGTATGCAAATGTATAAGCCGTGTAAAAGCTAATATAAGTACAAATTTTGCCGTAGATTCATGCATTATTAGCTGAGTTGTGAATTTTTTGTTTACAAATTTACAATTGAGTTTGCAAATGTATTAGCCTTGTAAAGACTAATCTAAGTACAAATTCTGCCGTGGATACATGCATTATTATCGGAGTTGTGAACTTTTTGTTTACAAATTTAAAATTGAGTATGCAAATGTATTAGAATTGTAAGAACTAATTTAAATATAAATTGTGCCGTGGATACATGCATATTTAGCTGAGTTGTGAACTTTTTGTTTATAAATTTACAATTAAGTATGCAAATGTATTAGCCATGTAAAAACTAATATAATTACAAATTCTGAAGTGGATATATGCATTGTTATCTGAGTTGTGAACTTTTTGTTTACAAATTTACAATTAAGTATGCAAATGTATTAGACGTGTAAAAACTAATATAAATATAAATTCTGAAGTGGATTCAGGCATTATTAGCTGAGTTGTGAACTTTTTGTTTACAAATTTACAATTGAGTATGCAAATGTATAAGCCGTGTAAAAACTAATATACGAAAAAATTCTGCCGTGGATACATGCATTATTAGCTGAATTGTGAACTTTTTGTTTACAAATTTACAATTGAGTTTGCAAATGTATTAGCATTCTAAAAACTAATCTAAGTACAAATTCTGCCGTGGATACATGCATTATTAGCGGAGTTGTGAACTTTTTGTTTACAAATTTACAATTGAGTATGCAAATGTATTAGAATTGTAAGAAATAATTTAAATATAAATTGTGCCGTGGATACATGCATTATTAGCTGAGATGTGAACTTTTTGTTTACAAATTTACAATTGAGAGTGCAAATGTATAAGCCGTGTAAAAACTATTATAAATACAAATTCTGAAGTGGATACAGACATTATTAGCTGAGCAGTAAACTTTTTGTTTACAAATTTACAATTGAGTATGCAAATGTATTAGCCATGTGAAAACTATTATAAATACAAATTCTGAAGTGGATACAGACATTATTAGCTGAGCAGTAAACTTTTTGTTTACAAATTTACAATTGAGTATGCAAATGTATTAGCCATGTAAAAACTATTATAAATACAAATTCTGAAGTGGATACACACATTATTAGCTGAGTATGCAAATGTATTAGACGTGTAAAAACTAATGTAAATATAAATTCTGAAGTGGATTCAGGCATTATTAGCTGAATTGTGAACTTTTTATTTACAATTTACAATTGAGTATGCAAATGTATAAGCCGTGTAAAAACTAATATAAGTACAAATTCTGCCGTGGATACAGACATTATTAGCTGAGCAGTAAACTTTTTGTTTACAAATTTACAATTGAGTATGCAAATGTATTAGCCATGTAAAAACTATTATAAATACAAATTCTGAACTGGATACAGACATTATTAGCTGAGTATGCAAAAGTATTAGACGTGTAAAAACTAATATAAGTACAAATTCTGCCGTGGATTCATGCATTATTAGCTGAGTTGTGAACTTTTTGTTTACAAATTTACAATTGAGTATGCAAATGTATTAGCCATGTAAAAACTAATATAATTACAAATTCTGAAGTGGATTCAGGCATTATTAGCTGAGTTATGAACTTTTTGTTTACAAATTTACAATTGAGTATGCAAATGTATAAGCCGTGTAAAAACTAATATAAGAAAAAATTCTGCCGTGGATACATGCATTATTAGCTGAATTGTGAACTTTTTGTTTACAAATTTACAATTGAGTTTGCAAATGTATTAGCATTCTAAAAACTAATCTAAGTACAAATTCTGCCGTGGATACATGCATTATTAGCGGAGTTGTGAACTTTTTGTTTACAAATTTACAATTGAGTATGCAAATGTATTAGCCATGTAAAAACTATTATAAATACAAATTCTGAAGTGGATACAGACATTATTAGCTGAGTATGCAAATGTATTAGACGTGTAAAAACTAATGTAAATATAAATTCTGAAGTGGATTCAGGCATTATTAGCTGAATTGTGAACTTTTTATTTACAATTTACAATTGAGTATGCAAATGTATAAGCCGTGTAAAAACTAATATAAGTACAAATTCTGCCGTGGATACAGACATTATTAGCTGAGCAGTAAACTTTTTGTTTACAAATTTACAATTGAGTATGCAAATGTATTAGCCATGTGAAAACTATTATAAATACAAATTCTGAAGTGGATACAGACATTATTAGCTGAGCAGTGAACTTTTTGTTTACAAATTTACAATTGAGTATGCAAATGTATTAGCCATGTAAAAACTATTATAAATACAAATTCTGAAGTGGATACAGACATTATTAGCTGAGTATGCAAATGTATTAGCCTTCTAAAAACTAATATAATTACAAATTCTGAAGTGGATATATGCATTTATCTGAGTTGTGAACTCTTTGTTTACAAATTTACAATTAAGTATGCAAATGTATTAGACGTGTAAAAACTAATATAAATATAAATTCTAAAGTGGATATATGCATTATTAGCTGAGTTGTGAACTTTTTGTTTACAAATTTACAATTGAGTATGCAAATGTATAAGCCGTGTAAAAGCTAATATAAGTACAAATTTTGCCGTAGATTCATGCATTATTAGCTGAGTTGTGAACTTTTTGTTTACAAATTTACAATTGAGTTTGCAAATGTATTAGCCTTCTAAAAACTAATCTAAGTACAAATTCTGCCGTGGATACATGCATTATTATCGGAGTTGTGAACTTTTTGTTTACAAATTTAAAATTGAGAGTAGTTAAATAAGCCTGGTTTCGGGACCTTTGATGTCGGTAAAAAGGGTAATAAAAATGCAATTAATGGATTAGCTGTCAAAATTAGAGTGGTTTAGATAATAAAAATGCACTTAGTTAGGGGGAGATATGAACCTGTCATAAGAGGGGGTAATAAAGATGGAATAAATTAGGGTCAGTGCATGTAAAAGGACACTTGAGATCAAGCGTTCAAGGGATTCCCACAGGGATATGGATACGAGTGCGAATGCAACGGAGCGATCCCGGTAGCGACCCCGGATCGATGCACGTGCACCGACGACCCCTCACTTAGAGGGTGAGGCAATTGAAAAAGGGCGCACCGGGGAGATCCTGCACCGACAGGAGTGATCCTGACCCACACGTGTACGTTCACCCACGATCCTCGTTTGAAAAAGGGACAGGGTGTAAGTGAACAAGGGCGCCAGACGTGAACGTTCAGGCAACATCCTCACTTGATAAAGGGACGGGGTGTAAGTGAACAAGGGCGCCAGAGTCGAAACATGTTCCCACCCACGACTCAGGACTGTGATTTTCCCTGTGAGATACCTCACTTGAAAAAGGTCACTTGTTTTCCCACTGTAGCGCCGCTGGAAAGAGGATCAGAGCAGTCAAATTTTCCCACCCTCATCCCACCTACACTAGATCAAGTGCGTGCAACAACCTGCTCAATTAGCTCACCAAAGTAGGGATGGTGAAGGATGCACTTGTAACGGTTTCTCAACACTCGGTGCAATGTGAAACACCCCATCCACCCAAACTCAAATCCACAGTCAATCTGAAAAGTAAAGGCTGCAAAAGAAATATCCCATATCCCATTTCCACCATTAAAAAAATGCTATCAATTTATTTATTTTTTTTGTAAATATAATTTTATTTTTCAAGTATAATAATCAAAAGCGATGTTCCAAATTAACATACATTTTCATAATTTTGAATGATTTTTGTGAGCGTACAGTAAAGAAATGGCAAGCACATGTATCAACTCCATCCTCGACATTATCATGTGCCCAACAACAAGATGTGAAATGTTGCCCATGAATATTAGAAACCAGCGGTGTATCAGCCATCCTTT
The DNA here is from genome assembly GCF_030179895.1 of Drosophila kikkawai. Lineage (NCBI taxonomy): Eukaryota > Metazoa > Arthropoda > Insecta > Diptera > Drosophilidae > Drosophila > Drosophila kikkawai. The sequence goes on from NW_027222742.1 coordinate 57,176, forward strand.
TATAAAAATATTTGAGCGACTCCTCCAGATATTGCTCATGTTCGGGGAAAATTTGATGTTTAAACATTTTCATGAAATTATTTATTTTTATTACAAGTTGTTGAATGCTATTACTGCTTGAGATGATGTCTTTGTTTTTTAGTGTTAGCATTCTGATGGATCCGTGTACGTCTACTTGCAATGAATTCAAAAATTTAAATGAAGTAATCCTTTCCAAATTGTTAGACGATACGCTGAACCAATCCAGTTAGTGGCGAGTATTCAACTAGTCGATCATGGATGAGAAGGCAATATGCCTTTGTATTTATCTCACTCGCAACAGTTAGCTCAGTGGAAATTTTTATATCAGTCGCTCCTGATTTGACACTCTCGTTCTGGTATGAGAGATCAACAACCACAATAGGAGCCTTCGACATGAATTCCATCGGAGATAAAAGAGCTCGGGGTTCTCGATTGTAATAGCTCTCTTGAAATTTTGTATACATGTCATACAAGACAGCAAACCGATTCTCATTATATTTAACATTCAAATCCTCATAGGGATATACTTCAGAATTAAGATATACCTTTGCATTTCTCAAATTGTTTGTAATTAGTTCTCCATTCAATGTAAATGCAATAACAGCAGAACGTGGACGTTCTCTGTTTGCAGACATCTTGACATTCCATATATGATGTGTTCCCTGAACCAATGTCGGATTTATATAACAATCCCAACTCCGGAATGCGAGTGGGAGGCTAGCTCCACTCTTTACTACATTAAACATTTTAATTTTAGCACTGTCACTTGGAACGATGTGGGGGATCTTCCAACTTATACTATTTATAGCAATGTTATGGATTTTTCCATCAACATTTTTCACAAACATATCATCAGGGTTTTTCGTAAGTAACAGAACGAGCTCATGTTTACAGTTTAAAACGACTTTCTTATAGTCTTCAGCGAACCCCATCAACATTTTTAAAGGTACAGAAAAACTGAAATGTCCTCCAGAAGGGATATTGTCCCCGCCACTCCACCCCGCATTGCGATAAGCCGCTCCTTCCTGTTGGCCGACTGAGAGAAAGTTCTTAATAGTCGTTGTTATTCCAGTAAAACGCGTCCTATCCAATTCACACCCATTCAACTCATATCTTATTTCATCCAGAAAATAGGCCATGCAATTATTTTTGAGCAAACCGCTAACGCCATTTGTACTAGTCTTTCCTGTATTTGAGTCAATAATTTTGCTAAGCGTTCCTTCAAAATGGAGAAAACTTTCACATGGAAGGACATACAAATCTTGGTTTTGCAAACTGATCCGTACTTCATCATTTGCTTTGAAGTTCTGCTGATATGGATAATATGAATGAAACTCTTTTTTAATAATAGATTCATCGTTAGCAGGCTTTTCCTGGACATAAAAGATCTCATTCATTTGAATATTAGTTGATAAACTTTATTTAATATTAAATCCCAACGATTTCAAAATCAATTTATTTTTTAATGTGAGGGCCGGGCGTTGATGTGAAGATGATGGTGCTTTCACTTCAGCTTTAGATTTGATAATGTTATCAAAGGATCGATGAGTACCCCTTTTATTGTAAATAATCATTCTGTCGGTCGTAAGTGGAGACGGATTGATACAGTTTCCCCACGCAAATTAACTAAATCTCCGTCCTGATCAGTTATCCGTATTTCTAGTGTGCTTATTTCTCTGGTGTTCACAGGCAAATAAATCAAATTTCGTGGTGTTATGTTCATTTTATATCCAGGGGGGACATTGATTCCAAATTCATGAAGCACATGATTTGGTTTATTCCCTACATATGACCCGCTTATAATGTTGCATTCCAATCTAACAGAATTTATTTTTAAAATATTGACGGGATTATCCGAGATGTAAACTTCTTTCTCATGTGGTCTTAATTTTCGTTTATTAAATCCGAATAAACGACCAATTGATCGTTCATGATTAAAATATACAGTCTCATTTTTAGTAATAACTTGAACTTGTAAAGTGTTGATATTACACTCTATTTTTATACTGTCTTGAAGCTCATACTCCTTGAGCTTATTAATAATATATTTTGAAATATCATCAAACTCATATGAGCCAATTGGTATTTCAATGACTTTGTTCCCAATATGAAATAAGTTGTTCCCCTTATCAACATTCGGTATAGAATTGAATGTATAAAAATCAATTAGAGCACATTCATAATTACGTTTTAGCTCAATTTGTGGGAAAAAATTCTCGCTAAGTACAGATGTATTCCCATTTAGAGCTATTGTCAATGATGTAGTCATTATGATGCTTGAGTCTGAACTGACTTTATTCACAATAATATTATTATATTTATATTATCATTATTATTTATTCAAGTATAATAAATTGATCGAATCCTTTTCTATATCGTCCAGCTTTCATATCATCGTCTTTAGAGATTACAAGAAATCCAAATTTATCGACCCAACACTTTCGTGAAATTTCCATGAATGTTTCAAAATTCATATCAGAATGAACATGATCTCGATATATGTGACGAAGGTTCATATCGTCCTGCTTAAACATTATAATAAAATTTGCATTATCTCGTATTAAATGTTTTGGAATATGTGTATACGTTTGACATAAATAGAATGAATCAATATTTCTATGTCGCCCCATACAAAAATAATTGCGAATAGCAGTTTGCTTTTCACACGCTACGTCATCAAACACCATGATGGAATTGTTTTTAGCTTTCTCTGGTGACAAAACACTGTCATTCGCTGAAAATGTATAATATCCCATTCCTCGTATTGGTTTTACAAGTTTTTCCAAATACTCATATTTCGGTTGATATAAACTCTTTGAATACACGTATATATTTTCGAATTTCAGGCCGTTTGGGTCCTCGATTAAGGCAATCATCACATTAGTTTTTCCGCAATTGGAGGGACCTACCACCAAAGCTCTGATCGTGTTTGGGAGCAGTGAACTGTGACGCCGATGTTTACTCTCCCCATCACCACCACTTTCAATGTTTTTTACTATGATTTTTTTATTTTGTCTTAATAAACGCATGTTTTAGAGATATGTACTTCATTCAAAGACAACCAGTCGTTAATTGAGGTTGATATAAAATGGGTAAACATTTTTATAATATTACCAGTCATAAATCAAATGTCAAACAGGGTACAGGTCTCATAAATAATTTAATAAACACTCTTCCCTTTGAGGCTCATATACCTGGGTATAATTACTGTGGACCTGGTACGAAGCTAGAGAAACGATTAGCTCGCGGTGATCGGGGGATCAACGGCTTAGACGAAGCTTGTAGGGAACACGATATAGCATATTCAAATACAAAGGATTTGGGGGAACGTCATAAAGCAGACTCGATTTTAATTGATAGGGCTTGGGATCGAGTAAAAGCAGCGGATAGCAGCATTAGTGAGAGGGCTGCATCATATTTTGTTACAAACATGATGAAGCTAAAAAAGAAATTTGGTATGGGAGCAAAGCAACAGAAAAAGAAAGTGGTGAAAAAATCTCTTGCATCAATCATCAAAAAGGCAACCACCGAATTGCGAAAGCATAAGCCACTTGACATATTGAATGCTGTTAAAGTGGCACGCAGTGCAGTATCGAAATCAATGGGATGTAAGAAAAATGTTGTAATTCCACGGGTAATAGCAGTTCCAAAAGTTGGTGGTTTTTTACCATTGGTACCTATTTTAACAGCCCTTAGCGCTGTGGGTAGTTTAGCGTCAGGTAGCGCTGCAATTGTAAAATCAATTAACAATGCAAGGATGGCAAAGGCACAACTTGAGGAAAACCAGAGACATAACAGAAAAATGGAATCTGTATCGTTGGGTAAAGGCTTGTACCTGCAACCATACAAGAAAGGCTATGGCATATCATTTTCAAAAAATAATAATAAACAAAAAAACTATTAAATGAGCTACCCAAGAGAGCACTTTCCAATTTTGATATATTGAAGTTTGCCTTTAAAAATATTCCACATTTTCGGGGGGTTTATATGAGAGATGAGATACCCAAAGTACCACATTATTCCGAGTGTGGAATAATAAATTTAGCAGACTCATCATCAGAAGGAACGCATTGGGTGGCGTATTATAAGAAAGGATCAGACTCGTACTACTTTGACAGTTTTGGTAACTTGCAGCCGCCTTTAGAAATAATTAGATATTTAGGGGAAAAAATAAGATATAATTATCAGCGTTTCCAAAAATTTGGTACTTTTAACTGTGGGCATTTATGCCTTAAATTTTTGCTAGACTGTAATTCTTCCCATACCCTTCGTAACCACTTCACATGAAGTGGACACTTTGACCTTTTACAAAGCTAGACGTTCTATCCCTTGAGACCGAATACCATAGTACAAGTGGATAGCAGTGGGAGGAGAAATATGCTCCTTGGCGGGTATAAATTCAGGGACCTCGTCTAGGAAAAATATCATTCAGCCACCAGCATCAGCAGCAACAACAGTAGCAGCAACAGCAGCATCATGAACCAGTTCACCACCACCACCACCAGCTCTACCAGCTCCACCAGCTCCACCAGCTCTACCAGCTCCGCCAGCTCCACCGACTCCAACAACGCATCCAGCTCCACCAGCTCTACCAGCTCCACCAGCTCCAACTCAACCGCCTCCAACCTCCCCACTGGGGTCACGCAGGAGGACATCGATGCCCTTTTGAGGGATATTGAGGAAGACCCTCAGATGCAGGCCTTCAACGCCTGCAGAGTGAAAAGGAAGTTTACCTTTCACAAGCTGCCGATGAATATACCGTTTCATATTTATTCGGCCAGGCGGGTGACGGGAAGGTACGGCACCAATATTATGGTGGAACTGGATACAAGGAATGTATTCCTCCCGGAGAGGTTCTCGCGCCTTAGTGATGAGGTAATCCAAAACATTTCTTCAGGGTCGTATTCTCTCCAAAAGCTGAAGGATGGGAACGTTAAAATAGATTTAAGTACAAATTTCAATAAATAATAAAAAAAATTAAAATTAAAAAAAAAATTACAAATTTTTTATTGGGAAAAGGGACTTGGGAAAATTCTTTTTCAGCCTTTATATTTCAATAAATAATAAAAAAAAATTAAAATTAAAAAAAAATTACAAATTTTTTATTGGGAAAAGGGACTTGGGAAAATTCTTTTTCAGCCTTTATATTTCAGTTAAAAAATGAAAACAAAAATAAATAAAAAAAAAATTTTTTATATATATAAAAAATATTACAAATTTTTATTTGGGAAAGGGGACTTGGGAAATTTATTTTTCAGCCTTTATATTTCAGTTAAAAAATGAAAACAGACCTGGTAAACAGATCAGGTGTGATTATCAGGTCGGTTTATCAGACCTGATACGGTTTATCAGACCTGATACGGTTTATCAGACCTGGTAAACAGATCAGGTCTGATTATCAGGTCGGTTTATCAGACCTGATACGGTTTATCAGACCTGGTAAACAGATCAGGTCTGACTATCAGGTCGGTTTATCAGACCTGATACGGTTTATCAGACCTGGTAAACAGATCAGGTCTGATTATCAGGTCGGTTTATCAGACCTGATACGGTTTATCAGACCTGATAAACAGATCAGGTCTGATTATCAGGTCGGTTTATCAGACCTGATACGGTTTATCAGACCTGGTAAACAGATCAGGTCTGATTATCAGGTCGGTTTATCAGACCTGATACGGTTTATCAGACCTGGTAAACAGATCAGGTCTGATTATCAGGTCGGTTTATCAGACCTGATACGGTTTATCAGACCTGGTAAACAGATCAGGTCTGATTATCAGGTCGGTTTATCAGACCTGATACGGTTTATCAGACCTGGTAAACAGATCAGGTCTGATTATCAGGTCGGTTTATCAGACCTGATACGGTTTATCAGACCTGGTAAACAGATCAGGTCTGATTATCAGGTCGGTTTATCAGACCTGATACGGTTTATCAGACCTGGTAAACAGATCAGGTCTGATTATCAGGTCGGTTTATCAGACCTGATACGGTTTATCAGACCTGGTAAACAGATCAGGTCTGATTATCAGGTCGGTTTATCAGACCTGATACGGTTTATCAGACCTGGTAAACAGATCAGGTCTAATTACACAGGAACACAAAATTAAACTTTGTGAAATTTCCACGAACCATTTCAAGTTTTCCATGATATTTGGGTGCTCCTGAGTAAAAGTCCCATACAAAATTGTTTTCCATCACCTACAGGTTCCGCGGTATACCTAAGAATACAAAAAACCTATGTTTGCCGACATTTTGAATTACGTGGCCTATATAATTGGACTTACCTTTATTATTTTTGGTAGGACCTACTCTCAATACATCACGGCACTACTAAAAAATAGTCCCAATCGTGAACCATTGCCCATGTCTTTGGAATTCGACGCCAAAGTTGAAACTCCCAAAATTTTCAACATTTCTGTGATGTAAAAACAATTCTGAGAATTAAATCTTATATGGAACTAATTTTAAATATTAATTGAATCTATTGTTTATTGTATTCTTTAATTTCGGTTTAAAGCGTTTTCATGAGGACATTTTATTGGATTTATTAAACGAATAAAACAGCTTTTTTGGTTTTATTATCTACTCCTATTTGCTGTCAAATTTCAAATAAGTCAAGGCAACCTATAAAATAGTAGTAGATATGTATCTTTTTATATATAATATACATTTTTTCTTTTTGACTAAACTTAAATATGTAAGGATTATCGCTGGCTACTAAGCTGTCTTAAAAATGTTATGTTCGGAAGACCTTTTTATTTAATATAAAACTAAATGTATATTATATATAAAAAGATACATATCTACTACTATTTTATAGGTTGCCTTGACTTATTTGAAATTTGACAGCAAATAGGAGTAGATAATAAAACCAAAAAAGCTGTTTTATTCGTTTAATAAATCCAATAAAATGTCCTCATGAAAACGCTTTAAACCGAAATTAAAGAATACAATGAACAATAGATTCAATTAATATTTAAAATTAGTTCCATATAAGATTTAATTCTCAGAATTGTTTTTACATCACAAAAATGTTGAAAATTTTGGGAGTTTCAACTTTGGCGTCGAGTTCCAAAGACATGGGCAATGGTTCACGATTGGGACTATTTTTTAGTAGTGCCGTGATGTATTGAGAGTAGGTCCTACCGAAAATAATAAAGGTAAGTCCAATTATATAGGCCACATAATTCAAAATGTCGGCAAACATCGGTTTTTTGTATTTTTAGGTATACCGCGGAACCTGTAGGTGATGGAAAATAATTTTGTATGGGACTTTTACTCAGGAGCACCCAAATATCATGGAAAACTTGAAATGGTTCGTGGAAATTTTTGGCTGTGTACCTGTGTTATCAGGTCGGTTTATCAGATTAGGTATATATGATCATGATTTATTAATTATTTCTCAGTGCATACCGGACTCCGAGACAGATATAACCAGTATTGTTCTTTCGATTGAAACATTCTAAAATTTCATCACAATGAACCAAAATATTTTATCACAATTGAATAAAACTCGAAATGCTTTAAAAAAAAATTTTTTTGAGCTAAAACAATTTAAAAGTCAGAATACTATGGGTTTAGAAGAAACATTTAAGCCGATAACTGAACCGCTAAATGAACTTGTTAATCATACCAAAAAAATTGAGTACAATAAACACAAAGAGAACCAATATGATAAAACTAAGATGGAGATTGAAAATAAAACTCCGCATATGAAAAAGAGGAAACTTACATTTTATACTGCGCCTAACAAAAATTCAAATGCTGAAGAAGATGAATACAATCTATCGGATTGGAGGTTGAAAAGTGCTGAAGAAGATGTTTATGAGAATACTCGCAATGATAATAGAGATGATGATGATGATGATGATGATCAATTTTACTCCCAACCCGCAATAGACGATGATTTTTCATTCACACCACCCGATCACCACTTAAATAAATCACCTGCAATATCAAGCCAAACGTCTCTCCACGCACCAAGTGTATTATCAAGGCAATCCTCCCTCAATTCATCTCCATTGATAGCAACTCAACCTCTGTTTGAAGAGAGCCCGAAAAATTTTAATGTTAGTGAACTGGCATGAGAACGAATTTTGGATAAGACATATAGACCATACAAAAATGAAGCTGGGTAATTAATGTTGGGAAATAACAAAATAAATGTAACCAACAATATAATTGAATTTGATGATGGTCAAAACTGGCGACTCACAAGCGGATTATATTCTTTAATATGTCACCACCTCCCAAATAATTATAATGCAGATGACCTGGAAATATATCGAGAAATATTAATAAAAACAAATGTGTATCGAAGAAATTTTCAACCAAATGGACAAGTGAAAGGAACGAGAGCATTGAAATATTCGAAAATTATTAAACCACTTTTAGCTAAGGTACCCGTCGCCGAATCTACACCCAAAGGGAAAAAAGAAATAATAAGTGGGTCTGGTTTCATGACACTTGAGATGAATAAGCCTAAATTAATCTACTGGAACGATCCAAATGAATTAGTGGAACGACTTCAGCTCTTAATAGCATCGGAATCAGCAGGCAATCAAAACCACAATAATGAGATTACATCGATAATTGAGGAACTAAGAGAGGCTAAAATTATATTCTAATTAAGTATATAATTATGAAACATTATCAAATAAGATTATAATCATAATGTCCGTTGACAAGTTTGGACGTTTTTTACATGACAAGCAGAACACTAATTTAAAACGATATGAAAAAACTGGGACAGGACTCTTCATAGATACGGATGGAAACTTTAATATTCAGCGAAGGCGCTTAAAAAATGGAGACTTTCCAAAAGAGAATTCGGACTTAGTCATTAAAGAATATATTGACAAGGCTATACTCGATATAAGAGCATCGCTAATGTCACATCAAGAGGAGTTAATTATTAGTATTCCTGATGTGAGGGCCACCGATATTGAGGATCGTTTAGACAGACTTGAGGTTATTATTTCAAGTATTATTGAAAAAAAAGGATATTCTAAGTAACTTGTGTGAAAATGAGTAGACGGGGTATTATTAATGAATTACATGCTCCTACACGAAAACATTTTCTACGTCGGAGAGTTATTACAAAGGGAATAAATTGGTTATGGCAGGCTGACTTGGTGGATATGCAAAAGTACTCTCCCACGAATAAGGGATATCGCTACCTTCTTACAGTTATTGACACCTTCTCAAAGTTCGCCTTTGGCGAAGCACTTAAGTCTAAGACTGCTTCACATGTTTCTGAAGCAATGGAAAAAATTTTCAACTCTGGGTATGGAGTACCTAAGCATCTACAAACAGATGACGGGAAAGAGTTTTTTAACATACAATTTAAGTCGTTGATGAATCGTTATGAAATAAATCATTATTCGACATTTAGTACTCTAAAGGCTTCCATTGTGGAACGATTCAACAGGACATTAAAAGAACTAATGTGGAAGGAGTTTTCTTACAATGGGACCTATAAATGGATCGATATGTATCAAGCCTTAATTAACTTTTACAACAATAAAGTACACAGGACTATAAAAATGGCTCCCGTAGAAGTAAACGCCGAGAATGAGAGGCATATCTTGCAAACGGTGTACAATAATATCAAAATGTTTGCAGGTAGCAAACTGAAAATTGGTGACAATGTTCGAATTTCAAAATATAAGGGAGTTTTTGAAAAAGGATTTACTCCGAATTGGAATGTTGAAATTTTTACAATATACAAAATTCAAAACACTTATCCGGTAACATACCTATTAAAGGACTTGAATGGAAATCCCGTAAAAGGCGGATTCTATAAGGAAGAGCTGAAAAAAACCCGATTTCCCAACACATATCTAGTTGAAAAGGTACTTAAAAGACAAGGCAAAAGAGCACTCGTACGTTGGTTGGGCTTCCCGAAAAGTGACGACAGCTGGATAAATACATCTGAAATTTTGTAATGAAATAAACATACACATACAACACATTTTATTTTTATTTTTTTATTTTTTTTAATTTTTTTTATTTTTAATTTTAACTTTACATTATACATTATATTTTAATCTTAGATCTAAACATTTTGAATAAATTATTTTAGTTTAAAACTTAAATACAATGTTTTATTTACAAAATGAATTTATATTTTATATCACAAATTCTGGATTTTCTAGTTTAGCTATTTTAATATAATGCCAAATTAAATCTCGTTCATATTCGTCGAGCGCACTGTTTGTTTCCTCCAACTTTCTTTTTAAGTCTTCTCTCTTTCTTTCACTCATTATCGCAAGAGTTTCATTATTTAACCCCCGTGCTCTGTCTGCTAGAGTTGAGATACACCCCATAAGTTCCCCTTCTCTTGTCGAATAGTGTCCTATCGCTTTTGTGGCAATTCCGTCTTCACATATTAGCCTCTTGTCATCCTTATTATCTAATGTAATTTTTGTAATTTTGTATGTATTAATTTCATGCCCCCTAGACCGAAACAAATACATGCTATCACTTTCTTGTTGTCCTGTGAACAAACAATTTTTATATTTCTCGAATGTAATTTTCTCCAAGGCACTTCGCTTCACCCCCTTATTTTTTTTGACACATTTTTCGGGCTCGCTACCTGCACTTGACGCTGTATAGGCGTACATCTTAGACCTTAGACCCACAAACTCTGTCATTGGCCTGCCATGCAGCTCATCCTTAAAGTACCCTAAGCGCTTCTTGTTACACTGCGGAAAACCATATTGCCTAGCCAATTCATCAGGGTATTCAGATGTATCAAATTTTAATTGAATATCATCTCGAATGTCCTTATATAAATCCTCTGTCTTTATGGAATAGATAAATGAATCTGTATCCATATAGTTTAATTTCAGTGCATCTTGAAATTTTGGTTTCATATAAGAGTAGTGAAAATCGTACATTTTCCATTTGGATAACTCCAACACTACAAAACCTAGATATGTTGGCTTATCACAAACGTTACGCAACCTATTCATTTGAATTGCGTACATGTTTTCACTAAACTTAGTTGCACTGTGAAAATTTGATTTAGCTATTAGGTCCCTAGCACATAATCTCGGACGCCCACCTTTTGGACCCACAGGTGGAGCTTCCCATTCTGTCACTATCCGAATATCTTTGCGCTTTAAGCTGTTTTCCATCGTTTTACCATAGACGCTGTTGTTTAAAAGCTTATACAAGTCTTTTTCGAAGTTACTTTTAGCCCTAGTCCTGTGTGCAGTGTTAATGTCAATATATTCTTTAAGCCAGGGTTTTTGCTTGAATCGAAGGATATTGTGAATCTTTTCAAGTTTCAATCCATTAAGTAAGCATTGCTGCAAAGTTCTGTAGTGCATAATGTATTTATTTTTATCGCAAAGATCCGCTATTAACTTTGCAGTCTTGGATTTTTTGAAGGACGTCTATTTGCGGGACAGAAAGGCAGGTCATTGTGTTGGTCGTGAAGTGCATATGGGTACTTCAAGTCGACCTCTAGAATGTATCCATACTCACTACTTTCAGAAATAGAATTAAAATTAAATGATTCTATTTCTGAAGGTTCCATCCATTTAAAATCGCCGTAGGGGAGTGGTTCAGACATTGCCCATCCATATAAATTGTTCGCGTCCACATACATCAAATATTCCGATTCCTTAGTTGGATCGAAATCTTTGAGGTATTTGTGGTTCGCTTTTGTATATCGATGACTACTTTGAACTAAACCCCCCCGAATTCCACTTTGAATAAATGAAATCATGTCTATATCCGATATTAACTCGAGGGATATTTTGGTAGTCTTCAACATCGCATCCCATGAGAAGCCCGGAGTTGTATAATAATGGGCAGGATCGAGTTCGTAGATACCTTTACAGATAGCCCTAAAATTCTGAAAGACATCTGTCAGCAACAAAACGTCTGTCTTCAAATATAGCTCTAAATAATCTCTAAGTGTTTTACACTTGAAGTGGGACCAAACCTGAACTGCATGGAGATAATCAGCTTCAGAACATTCTGAGTCTGTTAATTTGCTGAAAAATGCACTCCTTGGTGGGAGACAAGTTTCCATCAGCTTGCGCTCAGAATCTAAATATTCATAGGGAAATACACCTTTCCTACGAAGCAAACTAAAATCAGTACTATTTGGAAATTGTTTTCGAAGAACTTTGAAATCCCCTTCATTTAAAGTTCCTGCAAGGTTGTCTAGGCTAGAGGGCATGAAACGAATAGTATCTAAAAATCTAATTTCTAATTTATTTTTTCCTATAGGAATATATTTTGAAATTGAAATATATACCTCCTTATTCAAGGGAATTATTTTAATTTCACCCTCAATCTCCCCGAGTTCTTTCACAAATAAATGAGCATCGTATTTAGACATATTGTGAAAGAAAACAGGTATGAAATCTCCTGTCTTATACTTAAGGTTACACTCGCTATGTGCAGCCCCTCGAAATTGACCTGTAAAATGACAGTGATCTCTCACTCTATCATTTCCTAAAACTCCCTTACATATGTGGCAGTTAAGGGCCTCATCAAAATCATAAGCATCCTGTGCACTCATTTGAAGGGGGACTATATAATTCATGTACTTCTCGTAAATAGCAGACAAATCAGACGTTAAACTATCTACAAAAGTGCGCCCGACATTTGAACCTGTCTTTGAAACATATTTGTCTAAGGCAGGGTCAAATGAACACTTAATATAATACCCGAAGGCAATCGGAATATGCTTATTTACTATTTGCGTCTTCTCACTTACATCTATCGTTGTGGGCTCGAGTATACACTCGAAGTCGGCATACACAGCAAAGGGTACCTCCAGCTGGCGGTTAATATGGTCGAATTTGATGACATCTCCTTCCTTGGGTGCTTCGCTCACAATGTTGGTGCATCTTTCTGCATGGCGTTGAGCTCTGGCCTCATTTGTTGAGTATGAGAGGCACTTGTTGCAGAACCAACGCTTATCACCGTTTTTTCCCAATTGTGATGATAGAAGTCTGTAAAACAAAAATGTATTTATATGTATAAGTGGATTGACATAAAAATATAATTATTTCATATATATTTGTTTTTTTTGATATATTTATGTTTTTTCTTACCCGGACATATTTTTAATCCACATGTAATGGCCATAATTATCGGGGGTTGGTCCATCGAGGAAAAGCATATTTACGTGGTTCTCCTTCTCCTTTCCATTCGAATATAGTGGGCCGTATACGGTGTCCTTCTCCTCATCATACCCAAACACATTTACACTTATGTGAGGGTTTTGAAGCACGAAATTGTCAATGCTCTTTATTTTCATTGGGAACGTCAACCCAGTAAAATCGATTTTTATATTATTGGTGTGGATAATTGGTGATTTAATATCCACACCATAGGCATTGCACCTTTCTCCTTTCTCTTTTAAGGGGTTAAGTGCTGAGACTATTGCCCACTTGAAGCAGAAAACATCCCTATTCTGCACATTGATGCATGCTCTGCGTTTTTTAAGAGAGGGAGGGAGATCGAAATACTCAGATCCCTTGAGAGGAACACATTGCATCATGTTCAACTCGACCCTAACTATGCGTGTTAGGGTCCATCCACTGTCCTTCTCTTGGAACTCACCCATTTTCGTAATAATGGCTTCAGTGTGGGAATTATATAAATCAGATAAATTTGAGCCAATCGTAAACAGAGTCATCTTACTCTGAAACGATTTCATTTCCACTTGTGTTTCATGTTCTTTAATTAACATGTATTCTGCAAACAGTTCAAAATTTATTTTTGAAGCTGTGTGGAACGCTAGCACTCTTTCGATATGAGGGAGTAGCGCTTGGCCCGCTTCATTTAGGAATTCAACAGGAATCCTAAGAGCTGCTCCCTCATTTATGAACATATACTGAAGGATGCGTCCCTTGTATCCATCGATGATTTGCTTTACACTCCCATCCAGGGGTCGGGTAGCAAAATATTTGTGCTGCTCCGTCCGCACATGGTTGTGCCATTGAGTTGATAGGGGTAGGTATCGCTGGCAGGAGTTGCAATAAATTGCATTCATGTTGTTGTTGATGATGATGTTGTTGTTGGCGTACATTTTTGTATTTGTTTGTTTTTAAAAACTTTTGGTTTTTTGTTATTAATTTTTTTAAGATTTTTGGTTTTGTTCGTTTTTTTGTTTTAAAAAACTTTTGGTTTTTGTTATTAATTTTTTTAAGGTTTTTGGTTTTGTTTGTTTTTGATTGTTTTTAAAAACTTTTGGTTTTTTGTTATTAATTTTTTTAAGGTTTTTTTCGATTTTGTGTATTTTGTAAATTATATTTTACAAACTTTTTTACACTTTGCACTTGTTTTTTATTTCACTTTGAAATTTTCGGTTGCGGTTGCGGCGGCGGTTGATGGTGACGGTTGAGACACAAACTAGGAGTGATTCTTAAGTCACAACTAGTCTTTTCGTAGACCCGCAAAACGATCAACAAACAAATACGAAAAATGTGGGACAAACACTTGATGTCCATTCCCAACCTTTCCATCCTTTTTTGAAGTGTGATCCAACTTCGATGAGTAACCGTTACAAGTGCATCCTTCACCCATCCAGATTTTTGGTGAGCTAATTGAGCAGGTTGTTGCACGCACTTGATCTAGTGTAGGTGGGATGAGGGTGGGAAAATTTGACTGCTCTGATCCTCTTTCCAGCGGCGCTACAGTGGGAAAACAAGTGACCTTTTTCAAGTGAGGTATCTCACAGGGAAAATCACAGTCCTGAGTCGTGGGTGGGAACATGTTTCGACTCTGGCGCCCTTGTTCACTTACACCCCGTCCCTTTATCAAGTGAGGATATTGCCTGAACGTTCACGTCTGGCGCCCTTGTTCACTTACACCCCGTCCCTTTATCAAGTGAGGATGTTGCCTGAACGTACACGGGATGCTCAGGATCACTCCGGGCGGAGCAGGACCGCCGCCGTGCGCCCTTTTTCAATTGCCTTAAGTGGGTGAACGTACACGTGTGGGTCAGGATCACTCCTGTCGGTGCAGGATCTCCCCGGTGCGCCCTTTTTCAATTGCCTCACCCTCTAAGTGAGGGGTCGTCGGTGCACGTGCATCGATCCGGGGTCGCTACCGGGATCGCTCCGTTGCATTCGCACTCGTATCCATATCCCTGTGGGAATCCCTTGAACACTTGATCTCAAGTGTCCTTTTACATGCACTGACCCTAATTTATTCCATCTTTATTACCCCCTCTTATGACAGGTTCATATCTCCCCCTAACTAAGTGCATTTTTATTATCTAAACCACTCTAATTTTGACAGCTAATCCATTAATTGCATTTTTATTACCCTTTTTACCGACATCAAAGGTCCCGAAACCAGGCTTATTTAACTACTATTGAGTATGCAAATGTATTAGAATTGTAAGAACTAATTTAAATATAAATTGTGCCGTGGATACATGCATATTTAGCTGAGTTGTGAACTTTTTGTTTACAAATTTACAATTGAGTATGCAAATGTATAAGCCGTGTAAAAGCTAATATAAGTACAAATTTTGCCGTAGATTCATGCATTATTAGCTGAGTTGTGAATTTTTTGTTTACAAATTTACAATTGAGTTTGCAAATGTATTAGCCTTCTAAAGACTAATCTAAGTACAAATTCTGCCGTGGATACATGCATTATTATCGGAGTTGTGAACTTTTTGTTTACAAATTTAAAATTGAGTATGCAAATGTATTAGAATTGTAAGAACTAATTTAAATATAAATTGTGCCGTGGATACATGCATATTTAGCTGAGTTGTGAACTTTTTGTTTATAAATTTACAATTAAGTATGCAAATGTATTAGCCATGTAAAAACTAATATAATTACAAATTCTGAAGTGGATATATGCATTGTTATCTGAGTTGTGAACTTTTTGTTTACAAATTTACAATTAAGTATGCAAATGTATTAGACGTGTAAAAACTAATATAAATATAAATTCTGAAGTGGTGTTCAGTCGCTGCAATATATATATAATTCATAATCATAACATTACATAATCTGTAAGTCGTCTGTCGCAGCACTCTCATATGCAGCCAAAATAAAGTATAGATTACCAGGTCAAGCGCATATGTAGATTCTGCTGACGACGATGAAGTGGAATGGAGCAATAGCCTCATTCTGCATATACCATTACAACCTACATTATTCTTGCACATCAACATTTGTAACCAGAAGCATATTCGTTTCCGCATGCACTAGCAACCTACATTATTCTTTATCATTAATATTCGTAAATGCAATCACATTTGTTAGCTATAAATATCGTTAAGTTTGAATCAATAAAGTCAGTAATCATCTGCAATTCAAAGAGATCTTTACTCCTCCAACTGCAGTCCACCTAGTTCAAGTGCTGGGTGCGACACAAACAAGGCAATTAGTTTATGTGCTATTTTGCCAGGCATCGAAGCCTACTCACACTAACAAACACTCATACAAACATTTGGTGACCCCGACAGTTCACGTCCTGCCGACAATTCACGTCCTGACGTCCTCCCGAAAATTCACGTCCTGACGACAATTCACGTCCTGACGACAATTCACATCTTAACAATCAAATCCTAAGGACAATTCAGGTCCTGACGATCAAGTCCTAAGGACAATTCAAGTCCCACGAGTCAAGTTCCCCAACTCTTGGAACAATCCTGGGCATCCTTTGAATCCTTCCACTAGAACTCAGAGTCTAGTGTGTTCTCCAAGTCAATTGAACAAGTGCTAATTTTTTAGACCACAAACGGTTGCGAAAAGGAGCGTATCCAGCTTAAAAAGCGAATAAAACACTCCCAACGGGTCAAGAATATAGCACTTTTCAACATGACTAGCATGGAGGAGCGAGCAGCCACAGAGGCGTTAGACTTGCAGGAAGAGATCAGTCAAGAGATCTCAAAACTGATCCGCAATTTCAAGAAAGATTCTGCGGAGAGGAAACAAAACCCAACATACTTTCAATCTAAGTTGGCCGCAATCGATGAAGCGTGGAATCGATTTGCGGAAAATGACCGTAATGTTCTGGAGAAATATAGAACCTCGGAATATCTAAATTTTTACAAAGACTGTCGTGACTCATGCGACAAGTATCGAAGCGCCATAACTGACGCAATGGCTCAAACTACGAGCCATGCCCAAGGAAACGCAGACGCTGCAAGCATACAGCAGCCTGTGGGCAAACTCATGTCGGCATGTCGCCGACAAAGAGCCATATCAGACTCTATCCATCGGGCTCTGAAAGAATTTTCAGAGACTGGAAAAACCATTACAAGTGATTTGATAAAATCACTATGGTCACAAGTTCAGGAGATCCACTTCGCTGTTCATGAAGAACACGAAGACCCGGTCAGGGGAGGATACGACATGCAGTCATTTCTCCGACTGGAAAGGGATATCCAAAAGGTGTTAGGGGCAAAAACCAATGCATCGAGCAATGAAGATGTACTTTTGCCCAGAGTTAGCATCCCCAAATTCGATGGGGATCTACTCAAATGGACGCAGTTTTTTGATTTATTCAAATGCATGGTCCATGACACCAACATGCCGACAGTACGGAAAATGTGGTATCTAAAAACCACCGTAACTGGAGAGGCAGAGAGATTGATAAGACACATCGATCTAAAAGAAGAAAATTACGCAAGCGCATGGGGCATATTGGTTGATGAATACAACAATCCCCGACACGTAGCCGACACGATTCTTAATCGGCTCTTGCAACACCACACAAATAGTGACGATCCGAAATCACTGAAAGAGTTGTATATAACAACTATCGAGTCCCTGGCATCATTAAGGGGACTAGGAATCGATGTATCCAGCTGGGATACAATATTGATTGCTATCATCAAGCAAAAATTGGATATTACTAATAGAGCCTTGTACGAACAGTCGTTGGATGGTTCTCGACAACTGCAAGGTCTCGACACAATACTTAACTTCCTCGACCAGAGAATTCGCGTACTGGGAACAGGAAAAAGAAGTCAACAAGCAAAAAGGGATCAGAAGGGGCCAACATGCACTTCTGCCAGCGCTGGAAAATTACCAAGCTGCCCATTTTGCAAACGGAATCATTGGCTATACAAATGTGATGACTTCCGCAATAAACCAATACCCGAACGACTCAATTGGGTACAAAAACAACGAATGTGTGTCAACTGCTTCAGCAGCGACCACAAGGCAAAGGAATGCCGAGGCCGTTTGTGTTTTAAATGCGATAAAAAACACCATACACTGCTGCATCTTGAAACGTCATCAGGTGCAGCAACTGAACCACAATCACCTTCTGTAGGGGCAGCAAGTAACAAGAGTTACAATCTGCTGGCCACAGTCAAGGTATCAGTAAAAGCAAGCAATGGTCAGGTGGCCACTTTCAGAGCTCTGCTTGATTCAGGATCACAAATAAACTTGATCTCTGAACGAATGGCTTCAAAGCTATCATTAAGGCTCCACGGTACTTCATTACGTATCGAAGGTATTGGAGGCAATCCTAAGACTAGTCGAGCTAGAGTAAATGTGCAAATGAAATCAATGCATAACGACTTTACTCAGCAAGTCGAGGCTTTCGTGTTACCACACATTATAGCCGATCAACCGGCTCATCAGCTAGATCCAACAAATCTACGACTCCCTCAAAACATCGCTTTGGCAGATGCAAACTTTGATAAGCCAGGAAAAATTGACATGCTTATCGGAGCTGAGCACTACTATTCGTTACTACTGCCAAACCAGATGATGTTAAAACCAGGCGGCCCGGTCCTACAGAATACTAAACTTGGTTGGATTGTCGCCGGGAAAGTATCTGCAGAAAACAACCAAGCAGCAATTTGCGCGCCTGTAACCACAGAGGACCAAATCGACACGCTTTTGGAACGTTTCTGGACTTTGAAAAACCTAGAAACGGAAGAGAAACCAAAATCACCGATAGAGGCTCATTGCGAAAGACACTTCCTAGGAAATCTCCAATTCGCAGCAGATGGAAGGTTCATAGTAAAGCTGCCCTTTTCGGAGCAATCATCAACCCTGGGGGCATCGCAGAAAACTGCAACTAACAGGTTTCTGGCACTAGAGCGCAGAACAACACCTGAAGTCTGGAAGGGTTACGTAGAGTTTATGGACGAGTATGAAAGCCTTGGACACATGAAAGAAGTGCCTCCCACAAGAATACCTACGGATCACTACTTTATTCCGCACCACTGTGTGCTAAAACCCGAAAGCAGCACTACAAAACTACGGGTAGTGTTCGATGCTTCCTGCAAGACCACCAGCAACAAGTCGTTAAATGATATTTTGTATGCTGGACCCACCGTACAGAGCGAACTGTTTGCAATTTTACTGCGGTTCCGCACTCACAAGTACGTGTTCACAGCCGATATAGAGAAAATGTATCGCCAGGTATGGATACATCCTGATAATAAATTTTATCAATTAATCGTCTGGCGAAAGAATCCATCAGACGAACTCAAGTATTATCGACTTAAAACCGTAACATACGGTACAACATCAGCTCCATTCCTAGCTACAAAATGCTTGGATTACTTGGCTGAGAAAACCAAAAAGAATTTACCGCTTGGAGCAGCCGTGCTCAAGCATGATTTTTATGTTGACGACTGTCTCACAGGAGCAAATAGCATCCCAGAAGCAGTTCAGATTCAACAAGAGCTAAACAAAATACTGCTACCAGCCGGATTCAAGCTCCGAAAGTGGTGCTCCAACAATGACGAAGTTCTTGCACAAATTCCAAAGGAAGACATAGTCAACCACGTCAAATTAGACGAAACCCTTCAACACTACAGTGTGAAAACATTGGGTTT